>NC_065443.1:20522236-20825266 GCF_917563875.1 Diabrotica virgifera virgifera
TATAACTTCTTACGTGCGTACAAAGTACAGACACATTCTTTTTTTATTCAACTTCGCTTTAGAGCATGCAGTTAGGAAAGCACAACCAGGAAGCGAAGATACTGTCAGATTTTGCTGCCAATGTCGACACAATTGTATACTGTACCAGAGATACGAAAGAAGTTTTGGACATCTTGGTTATTAGTGCACCCTATGTAACGCACAGCTGAATCTTATGTTTTGTGCGTCACAGTGTTGTCATGCCATTTCTTTCATAATTTCAATCAATGTTAAATGTTCACAAGAATAATAAAATACGAACGTTTACTTCTCCGTCATTATACTAGGTAGAATGACAAATGAGGTGTCAAATGAAAGCTTATAATCCAAGGATAGTACTAAAGGTGAGCAATTAGACCTAGATTGTCTGTCCCTCAAAAAATAAGCGTTATATTGGGGATTTCTAATTCTAATGTCGACATTAAAAGTTCCACTATTTTTTTTCTATCAAACATTTTGATCTAAAACTTACCAGAAAACTTCTTTGTACTCTATACTTTCAAATAAGCGTGATTAAGAAGCTAAAATTCGTCACACAACTTTTGCGATTAAGCTTTGCAATGCACAAATCCGCACCTTTTTTTTTTGAAAAATTCATAACCTTTATCATGATAAGAATAAAAACTTGAAGCAGGTACCTTTGTCTTCAGAAATGTTAGAGCTATATACTGTAAAAATTTCAGAAAAAAATATTAAAATGGAACAGAGTTGTAGCGAGGTAAACGCAAAAAACGTGATTTTATTTTTTTTTATTTTTAGGTTAAATATAGCCTATAAAAAAGTAAAAAAATGGTGTACGCGTTAGGTCTCTGGATCTCGTAGAACCAGAGTTATAGCCAATGAAAAATAGATTCATATTCACCAAGTTTAAAATAGAATATTTCGACGTGAAATATCCAAAAAATTAAGCACTTTTTGGGAAAAACCCATTATAACTTTTTTAAATGTTTAAAAAAGCTTTATTTCTGTTTTTACAAAAAGTTTCTAGCATTAAATTTAAGCAAGTTACGCTCAAAATAAAGTTGGTCTCTTTTGTTTTTGCAAAAAAAAATCGGGAAGACCACCCCCTAATTAGCAACTTAAATGAAATTAATCGTTACCGCTTCAGAAATTATTTTACTTATATTGTGTTTATAGTATCTGTAAGTTTCATCGATTTAAAGTGCTTATTTTTGAAAAAATTTGGTTTCAAAATAAAATTTTTAAAAATTTAAATTTTGAAAAATATGCTTTTCTTCAAAATAACTTAAAAATTGTGAGAGATACCAAAAATCTCGAAAAACAAAAAAGTCAGATTTGCTTTTCTGATTATCATGTATTTTTTTGTTTTTCTGTTAGACAAAAATTGATTGAGATTTGGTGTTTCTAAATTTGCATACATTCGTGATCAGTGACTCGTTCAACCCCTTTTAACTACAGCCCTTTCAATAATAAGGACTTTGAACCGATGAAACTTACAGATCATATAAACAATATATATACGAGTCAAGAAACTTGTGAAGTCGTAACGATTAAGTTCATTTAAAATACTAATTAGGGGGTGATTTTCTCGATTTTTTTACCAAAACCATAAGGGACTAACTTTATTTTGAGGGTAACTTGTTTAATTTTGATGCTAGAATTTTTTTATAAAACAAAAATGAAGCTTTTTTAAACACTTTAAATAAGTTGTAATGAGTTTTCACCGAAATGTGCTTCATTTTTGGTTAATTTCACGTTAAAGTATTCCATTTGGAATTTGACGAATATGAACCTATTTTTCATTAGCTATAATTCTGCTTCTACTAGGTGTAGAGACGTGATATATACACCATTTTTTAAATTTTTTACAGGCTATATTTTTGCTAAGAATGTTTTTTCAACAAAATACTTACTATTTGAGTTATTTGCGAAAAACCGTCTAAAAACGTGTTTATTTTGTTGAAAAAATGAACATATTCACTGCAAAATAACTCGAAAAATATTGACAAGTGAAAAAACTCTATAGAACAAAAGTTACTTAAAATTAGCCAGTTTATCCATTTCCTGACTTTCTTTGGATGAATATTTTTTCACCCCCAAGAGGGGGTGAAAACCACCCCCAGGGCAAAAGCACATATCGGCACAATATCACTTTTTTTCTTTGACTTGTTAGCTATGTGTATGCCAAATTTCATGTCAATCTAAGCGGTTCTTTAAAATTTAGAGGTTTTGCAATATTTTACCGTTAAAGAACGGACTAACAAGCAAAATCAACTATTACAAGGGTTCCTCTCTCAGAGGATGTGATGGCACCTACTTGCTTTTGCCCTCGAGCAGCTAGCTTCTTAGGCTTTCGAACAGTCGAGACAATATTCCAAATACGAGAAGACAATAATCCGTACTTTTGGAAAAACCCTTGATATATTTCGAAGAAACACCAATGTGAGTTCTTATATGTAGATCAGGGAGCAGCAGGCTGTTTTTGACAGGATCAATGGTAATAACACTAACATAAACTTTAGAACTGTGTCCTTAGATTGGTCAAGCAATCTAGATCGTAGATAGGCCCTAGCTTGTTTTGCATTACTAACACATCCTGATTGCGGAGAAGGATGTTTTGTGCTTTCTGATAGATAAATAAAGAGATATTGTGCTTCTGCGATGGCAACATATGGAAGTAGTTTACTGTTTTTCAAACAAGAGTGTCTGAACTGAATTTTAAATTAAATTTTGGAGAATGCCGAACACTTGTGTTGGTATAAGTCAACTGTTATATTGCAAGGAAAAAATACATGTCAGTTATTTCCAAACTTTTTCCACTTAAATGATAGAATTTGGTAAGGCGGATATTAAATTTATGATAGAATATTTTTAAAACATAATAAATTTATTACATAAAACCATTTGCCGACGTTTAAATATAGTGTTCTACAAATGTTTTTAATCTTTTGAATCTTAGAAAGACTTTCTTCTAAACATCTAAACAACAATGTGAGGATAGAGGTATTTTAGATTATCGTACTCTAGATAGATTATTGCCGTCCGTAGAAGAAATAATAGGTAATAATTATCAGTCTGGCTTTAGACCGAGAAGCTCAACCATAGACCAGATATTTATCTTGCTGCAAATGTTAGAAAAGAGTTGGGAATAAAACAAAGATGTAAACAGGGATACACTGTGGAAGGTAATGGTGAAAATGGGAGTACCCAGAAAGCTAGTAGGATTAGCCCAGATGGGTGTGCATAATTCATGTGCATGTATCAGAATTAGCAGCAGTACACAGATGAGTTTCAAATCGAAACGGGTCTGACACAAAGCGATCCACTTTCTGTTTTTGAAGTTATACTCATAATACTTTTTTGAAGAAAATTTCATAATACTGCGAGCATGCGCACACAGACAGTATGGCGTTTAGTTGCTGAATGTTTCAAGTTATGTATAAATATATCAGTGCAAGAAAAGGTGTGAAAATAATATATTAGTGTTTTTAGTAAATATATTCATTATAATTTTTGTGTCTTTGGATTTGTCTTCCTCAGGAGTAAGATGAGTATTATTAAAACATTTTATTGTATATTTATTATACTACTTCACCTTGTCTGTCTGTTACCGTGAATTGTCATTAGGTACGTCCGAACCGATATAGACACAGTCCTCGTAGCGTATTTGGTATAGCGTTCGGCCATAGATCGAGAGGTCTTGAGTTCGAATCCGGAGCAATCCTATACTTTTTTTTATTTTTTTGAAAGCGGTAAGCACAAAATTAGTTTGGTGTTTAAAAAAAATTAAAACAAACTGTTTAAAGTATATTTATTTTTAAGAAATCATATAATAGAAGTATAACTTCTTACGTGCCTAAAAAGTACACACACATTCTTTTTTTTTATTCAACTTCGCTTTAGAGCATACAGTTAGGAAAGCACAACCGGGAAGCGAAGATACTGCCAGATTTTGCTGCCAATGTCGACACAATTGTATACTCTACCAGAGATACGAAAGAAGTTTTTATCCTCTTTGAAAGCTTGGCCAGGGAAATTGGCCTTAATATCAATGAAGATAAGACTAAGTGCATAGTAGTTAAAAAAATCCAACAAATGTTACCAAATGAACCAGATTCAATGCAATCTGAATGTCTACCTCGAACAGACATATCAAAATATTTAAGTCGTGTAAAAACGAACATCGGAGGAATAAAATTATCAGCTGTATTACAAGTAAAATCAACTATTACAAGGGTTCCTCTCTTAGAGGATGTGATGGCACCTACTTGCTTTTGCCCTCGAGCAGCTACTAGCTTCTTAGGCTTTCGAACAGTCGAGAAAATATTCCAAATACGAGGAGACCCTAATCCGTACTTTTGGAAAAACCCTTGATATATTTCGAAGAAATACCAATGTGAGTACTTACATATGTATGTAGATCAGGGAGCAGCAGGCTGCTTTAGACAGGATCAATGGTAATAACACTAACATAAACTTTAGAACTGTGTCCTTAGATTGGTCAAGCAATCTAGATCGTAGATATGCCCTAGCTTGTTTTGCATTACTAACACATCCTGATTGTGGAGAAGGATGTTTTGTGCTTTCTGATAGATAAATAAAGAGATATTGTGCTTCTGCGATGGTAACATATGGAAGTAGTTTACTGTTTTTCAAACAAGAGTGTCTGAACTGAATTTTAAATTAAATTTTGGAGAATTCCGAACACTTGTGTTGGTATAAGTCAACTGTTATATATCAAGGAAAAAATACATGTCAGTTATTTCCCAACTTTTTCTATTTAAATGATAGAACTTGGTAAGGCCGATATTTATGATCACATATTTTTAAAATATAATTTTATTGCACAGAACCATTTTTCGATTTTAGATACCTATAGTTTTTACAAATATTTTTACTCTTTTGAATCTTGAAAGCCTCTCTTCTGACCAGGACTGAGATTACAGGTATTTTAGATTATTGTGTTCCAGATGGTGATTTAGACCAATTCTTTACCATTATGTTAGCCATTTCCCGATTTATGCCTTCTGTCCAAATAATGCGAGGTGTTCCCCTTTTCCTTCTACCAGCAGGTTGCCATGTTAGGATTCGTTTTCAATATGGCGAGCATTCTTTGGACATGTTCATACCATCTTAGTTGTTGGGTACCAATATAGGCTACTATTCTATGATTTACTTTTATGATTTCTCTAATTCTACTCTCTCCAATCTTGCTTTCCCTGCCGAACGTCCCAAGAAATCCATTTCTGGGGATTATGTTATTTAGAAGGGGTACTACTGAGAAAGCACTGGAATATAATAAGCTTCGTAGACCCAACGAAAGCATTTGACAGAGTCCGACTTAGCGATATATTACCGAAAATGAAGGAAAAAAGGATACCGACAAAGATTGATGAAGTCCTAAAACAAATGAACAACACGACAAAAATTAAAACAAACGCCACCACTACAGCCAACACACCAACACCAGGGGAATCAGGCAGGGAGACAGCCTCAGCCCATTTCTATTCAATATTCTAATGGATGAAATAATAGAGGATGTGGAATCGCTACAACTAGGATACAGACTCGGTCACAGTAGAATCAGTATAGCGTGCTAAAAGGATGATGCAGCCCTGACTGCAGAGGAGGAGGATGACCTACAAAGACAACTTTATCGATTCTCCCAAGCATGTCGGCGACTCAACATGAACATATCCACGCAGAAAACAAAATGCATTGCCATTGCAAAAGATCCAATTAGATGCAAGCTCGTTGTAGAGGAAAACCCATAGAACAGCTAAACCAGTTCAAATATCTGGGTGTAGACTTATCAAGTTATCATGATCCAGCCAGAGACCTAAGAGGACAAATTAACGAGTCCGCTGTCTTGTCCGGATGTTTGAGAGATGTGGTCTGGGATAACTCATGTATGAGAATGGACAGCAAAGTTAGAATTTATAAAACTTACATCAGACCTGTTATGACCTATGGCATTGAATCAAGAGACGACACCAATAAAACCAAAAGCATGCTACGAACAGCCGAAAATAAAACACTAAGAGCAATAGCAGGGAAGACAAGAAGAGAAGAATAAGAAACAACATCATCATATTTTCATATGTGCTACAAATTTCGTCCGTTTCCCAAATTCTTGATAATTTGCGAGCATACCAATTTTCCCGGCGTATTACCTCTTCGAGCAACAAACGTCACAAAAATGTCATAAAATCGTGTAATTTATAAGATCTGCTCTTGGTTTTACTACCACCGAGATTTAGCGGTCCCAACAATGAAATCCTGGCCTTACCACAGCAGAAGTTTCAAAGATCTCGAACTTATGTTCCAATAATAGTAAATTGATGTGGCTTCCAATAAACAAATATGGTATGTAATACAAAACAACACTCTCATGACACAAATAATCTGACTAACCTTTTAATGTGATCTCTACGAAGTTTGCCGACGGACAACTATTAGTTTTCCTTTGATTGTGTTGTCCAAATTCTCCCACAACGTGTTCCTCTGATTCTGCAAACTGTGTTTCTCCTTTCAAACTGTTTCAAAACATCACTCGTTCGGATTCTCTCCACAAATCTATATCTCCAACTCGATTTAAAATAACAATAGAAATCTTTAGAACCCAAAGATTTTTCTCCTCGACTTGGTACCTTGTGCAAAGTTCATATAATACATCTTTTCTTCACCGTCAGAAACTGGAATCTTTTCAGACACAAGGAGTTTGGAATTCTCGACTTGGTCTCGTCTCGCCTTCCACAATCCTGCTACCAAAAAATTAACACAACTTGCACTAGACTTGTATTAACACACTGCTTTCAAACTGGACTGCTTGTTTTGGATGGTAAAAACACAATGGTTCAAATTCTCTCAATTAATTTTAACATCAACTCTCGATTCTCCTATCATCGCTCTTTCATTAACAACAGAGCCTATTTTACTTCAAATCAGGCCCGAGGCACTACACAATTTTCGGGCCCCTAAATTCATTAAATAAAATAATTCAATAACCATAACTTTTTTTAAATGTGTTAATTATTTAATAGAAATACAGCAGAACCCCGCAAATCCGAACCCCGCTAATCCGAACGTTCGGCAAATCCGAACCAACCGAAAGTGAAAAAAATTTAAAAATTCAAGGCAAAAACTTTAAAACATGTTTATTATACAGAGTAAACCAGAAAATTAAACAATGTAGGATTAACAGGACTTTCGACATTTAAAATTCTTAAAAATAGATACGCACTTTAATATAGTGCTTATAAAAGTTACACATAAACTTCGGTTCTCTCGTAGTCAACTTGAGTCCAAAAATATTGTCCACACTCTTGCGAGAACGTTTGGCGACTCAAAATCAACGACGACTTTTAACTACTAGTTAGGCAAACGTTCGGATAATCCGAACTTTTCGGAATCCGAACAGGCTGTCCCCCCAATTAGTTCGGATTTTCGGGGTTCTACTGTATAGTGGCATCAGAAATGTAAATTTTTATGAAAAATATATAAAATTTATACTTAAACAATTAAACATTAGATGTGCTAAGATGTGCCACTTCTTCCACTAAATCATCAACATCGATATCTTTCTGTATTCGGTGGTAATACATAGTTTTCAAGTCTACTGTTTCACTATTATCTGTGACAATGTTAAAAATATCGTTTACAGAATATTAGCATCTTTTCGTATAGATAGGATCACAAATAGATAAAAACTATTTATTTAAAAATTTTTAAGTCTTTAAAAAAATGGTTTAGGGAACACTCGAATTTTCATCAAAAAGTTGTTTTCTTTTTCGACCTCGGTAAAGCCCATCTCATTCGAATTACATATTGTGCTATCGACGAATCCTAAAGATATCGTGGGTTTCGCACACTTCCAATGAAGATGTTCTCCAAATGATGAATTCAGAACGTCTGCTCATAAACACCATGAAGAGAAGAAAAATAGATTACTTCAGCCATATAATTAGAGGACTGGAAGTCCAGGAACACTGGAAAAGAGATGGATTGGTCGAAAGAAACTTTCGTGGTTGCGTAATATTAAATAATGGCGTGGTTTGACGGAAGAAGAATTATTTCACGCAGGAGCCGATAGAGAATAGTTTCAGGAACTTGTAAATATGATGACGGCCAGCGTCTGCATACGGACACGGCACCTAAAGAAGAAGAAAGCTCATCTATATATTATGAAGCCTTTCAATTTCTGAAATTTTTCTCTCAAGTTTTCTATATATTTGATGAAACTATTGTCCCCTAAAGCAAATTTCCCCACCCAAGGTAAATATCTAGATCCACTACTGTTTGTAAGTGACAAGCTAAAAATTAGTCAAATCCACTTAAATACTCTAAGCAACTTAAAAAATTTCCCATTTCCTTTTTAGTCCAGTCGGGTTAGAATAATTAACAGGCCTAACCTTGCATGCCGAGCTACCCTGAATTTTATTTTTCTAATCTTTGAAGGGGGTTAATAGTAGTGTAAATTTAAAAGCGCGAATTCCGCCGTTGCGATAGCCGCCATTTTATTTTTAAGAGAAAACCGTGTTTGCCTAATATATCCGCCATTTTCAACTTTTCGAACCCCATTTTTTTGGTGATCTTCCCGGGCCCCATTAAAATGCGGGCCCGAGGCAGGTGCCTCATGGGTCTAGTGGTAAAATAGGCCCTGATTAACAATCACACGCATTCACTCTCACCATACCCCTACTTAGCCATCCTACCTTCTTTTCTTAAGAACACAACAATATCGTATATAAATTTGGTTTCCAGGAGATGGTTAGACTAAAATTCCCTTTTATTTACAAGCAGAAAAACCCTGTATCCTAAACCGCAAAAGTATGTTTACTACACTACTGCATGGACACTAACTGTTGCATCTATGAATCGGCTCGAAGCTTTCGAAATGTGGTGTTATAGGCGCATCTTACGTTTATCCTGGGTTGACCGAATTACCAATGTGGAAGTCCTGCGTAGAATGGGAAAAGAGTGTGAAATTCTCATAACCATCAAAACAAAAAAATTAGAATATCTAGGACATGTAATGAGAAATCAAGAACGTTACGGCCTTCTCCAACTGATTCTCCAAGGGAAGGTAAATGGTAAAAGAGGACCGGGAAGAAGACGCATTTCTGTGCCTCATGGGCCTAGTGGTAAAATAGGCCCTGATTAAAAATCACACGCATTCACTCTCACCATACCCCTACTTAGCCATCCTACCTTCTTTTCTTAAGAACACAACAATATCGTATATAAATTTGGTTTCCAGGAGATGGTTAGACTAAAATTCCCTTTTATTTACAAGCAGAAAAACCCTGTATCCTAAACCGCAAAATTATGTTTACTAGACTACGGAATGCCTTCGAGGAAAACAATACAAAAAGCATTGTCTATTTGTAAATTATACATACTCTTGGTTATTTTTAATAATATATTAAAAGTTTTTAAACACTTAACCGTAATTTTGAATTTCTAAAATGTTTATCACCCAGATTTTTCTTAGAAACTCAGCCACTATAAAAATTCACTATTCTGCCAAACACTTCTTGTATACAGGGTGGTGAATCGGAAAACGGGCCATAGAAAACTCAATGTAGAATTTTAAACTGTTGAATTCCTGCTTCCCTAATTATGTTACATCAAAAGTCATGAGAAGTTATTTGTAGAGGATTGAAATCTGTATTAAAAACAGAAGTTACAATTGTTGTACGATTTAAACACATTCCAAAATTTTGAAAAATATAATGTATTTACCGCAGTAGGTATGTGTGGGCATGTTAGGCCACACGTTACTATTTAACTGACAGTGAGCACACTATTGACTAAAGAAAATATCTTTATTATTAATACTTTCTCCTTAACTGAGGGTATCTGATCAACTTTATTGTGTTTTAAAGAATAAATGATAAAATAAATAAAGAAATTGACAGTTCAAATTGTTAATATAATAAATTCATTGTCACCGAATGCAATCTTATACACATTATTGCACTGTGTGTGGCGTAACTTTGGCGTATTTCTCTGAAAATTGTATTATATTTTTACAAAATTTTGAATAATTATTGTTTGTAGAACAATATTAACAGTCGTTTTCAATACAGATTTCAATCCTCTACAAATAGTTTCTAATGTCTTTTGATGTAAAATAATTAGGGAAGCAGGAATTCAACAGTTTAGAATTTTACATTGAGTTTCCTATGGCCCGTGTTCCAATTCACCACCCGGTATGTATATCTACAGTGTCTTGAAAATTTATGGTCCCGTGGTCTTTGACATAAAATTATTTGATTTTCTAAATTAATTTTTAACTACAACAATATATTTAACTATTTATTTATATTTAGGTACTAAATATTTACCTATTTGTGAAATATTTGTGTGCCTGGCATGGTTTTGTATATTATACAAATTTCGTACGTTTTCCAAACTCTTGATAATTTGCGAGCATACCAATTTTCCCGTTGTATTACCTCTTCCAGCAACAAACGCCACAAAAATGCTATAAAATCGTGTAATTTATAAGATCTGCTCCTGGTTTTACTACCACCGAGATTTAGCGGTCCCAACAATGACTGCGACAAAGTCTGTACATGCAAATTTCAGAGAAGATCTCTGGAACGGCGGGTAATTACCGGGATGTAAATTGGAACGTATAATAAACTGAGAATAATCCTGGCCTTATCACAGCAGAAGTTTCAAACGATCTCGTTTAAGTAGATAGTACAAGGAGTTCATCATAAGCATTAGACCGGCAACGATTAGATTGTTGAGACTGTTGTAATACACTCAAAACATAATTTGTTTAATTTTCATTTCTAACCCTGAGGAAATTAACATTAGTTAATATTAATTACTTGTCAGTAAGAGTATAATCCCATTTTTAACAGGTTCTAAAGTTTATATCAACAAAAAATTGGTTTAGAAACAAAAGATTCATTATAGAGGCATTATAAAAATAATGAAATAATCCACAAGGAAAAGAAAAAGTTTTCCTGTAGTTGGCTGTATACCATCAATCACAAAATTGGAAAGAAATCCTTTGTAAAAGGTATAAATTTTTTTTATTAAAAATCCCTTAAAAAGGGCTACATCACAACAAAACGTTTTCGATTTTTATAAAAAATCATCATCAGTGTTCGATAAACTGGATGCTAGCTGAGCCACAAAAGAAAAATATCTGGGTAAAAACCCTTTACATAAAATATAGATGCCGATATCTTTAGGATTCGTCGATAGCACCACAATTCGAATGCTTCTAATTTGTTTAGCACAACCATACCATAGGATAGACCACACATAACATTTCAGGACCGTCTTGCGAATATTCATCGACAGGTTTCTGTTACATAAAACTAGTTTCCAGGTCATAAAAGCCTTACGTGATATTTCTATCCTGGTTATTATCTCTTCGTTAGAGTCACAATTTACATTTAACCAGCTGCCAAGGTATTTGAAATGATTTACCCGTTCTATCTTCTCTCCATTAAGAGAAAGCAGACTTTGATCTATAATAATCTTTCCAACTGCCATCCACTTTATCTTTGAAATGTTGATTTTAAGGCCTCTCCGATTCCGATAACTTGCTTCACAGGTTAGATTTAGTGTCTGAAGATCTTGTAAATTTTCTTCAAGAATAGCTGTATTGTCGGCGTATCTAATATTGTTGATTACTTCTCCGCCTAGTCTTACTCCCTCTTATCTGTCATTCAAAGCCTCCCTAAAGATTTCTTTAGAGTACAGGACAGATTACAAAGGGTGGGTGATAAAACACATCCCTGTGGTACTCCACGTTTTATGAGTAGTTTTACAACAGACTAATTAACGATTAACGTATATTTGTCACATCCTGTCACATCCAAATTTTCTCTTTTTTTTTCACCCCTTGTATTAAATAGTGTGTTGTTACTGCCTTCTGGTTCTAATTAATTAAAAAGACTAAACACGTCTTACTATACATTATATTTTATTCACTGGTATCCAATATCTAAACAATGACATTAATGATTCATAGCGCCTCGCCTTACTACATACTAACTTCTAATAATTATTTGTATATCTATATCCATACTGATTGCTCAGCGTGTTTTTATACCTATCTGAACCATAACAAATATAGTTCAAGTTCACTCGTAATAAACATGTGATACAAACTATAAGCTATTGTTTTTATGTATGTTCAATACCCTAAAGGTTAATAACATCATATTTAAATTATGATTTATACAGAGGGTTCATAATATACCACATCTCCGCCGTTTTTAAAAAAGAAAGTCCTAAGAAGAGAAGAAGAATATCTGGCGGTATATTCCTCTTTCCCTTTTACAAAATGTTTATGGTTACCTAATACTATTTTCAAAAATTAAATTTCCTAACTATCCTAACTAACTGTAACATGGTACGTTTCAGAGTTTTTTTTTTAATCCTAAAAATTGTTTATTATTATCACTAATTCACTTTCTGTTCCGTCTTGCTTTTTAGTCTTTTCTCCATTCACAAAACAGTGTCCACATAAAAACAGTGACTAAACCTATCGGGATTTTTAATATAGTCTTTTAGTGCCTATATGCATCTCCTATAAGCAGGGGAATAATCTAATCTACCTAACTAAAAATCTCGTATCTAACTAAAAGTCCTAAGCTAAGCTAATATTACTTGAATAAGTAAAAAAAATGTATCCTTTACTCTATTAATAATTCCTATTTCAGTCTTCTTTTGATTTATTTATATATGTCTTACTAACTTTAAAATAATGTACCTATAATAAAAATGTAGTCTCTCTAAAAAACTTCTAATGTGTCTCTAAAAACTTCTAATAACTCTCTTGTACCTATAATAAAGATTTAATCTCTGTTGCTGAATGTCTAAAAATTTCACTTTTTGTGTCCCTTTGCTTACTATCTACTAACACTTATTGTAAGATATTGTCTATCCTTAATTCAAACACTTCCATTTTCCGCGAAAATTTAACCTGAATTCATTATATACATTTAAAAATAAGTTATTTATAATTTACATTACTTTAGAGCAAAAAAAAATTTACAACTTTAATTCTTAGACATAATTCAATGATTAGCTACTTATTTGCTTAGTATCTTCTTAATTTTGCTTCTTTTCTTGCAATTTTTATGTGTCTTCTTTCATTTTTCCCACATATTTTACTAAAAATTCTCTTTTTTCTTTCTTTTCTTCTTGTCTGGTACTACAACTCATATAATTAATTTTTCTTCATATAATAACACTTCTACAGTGTATATAATTCATCTTCATATACATATTTCATATAACAATCATATATCATTTATCTCATATATCATTTCATATAACATCATAATCATCACTTCATATACTAGCTCCGATACCTTCGTTTTACCTTACTAAAAGAGGTTTCACTCGGATGTCTTAGTTCTCCGCCAATATTAACCCGAATTTTCGCCCTGATCTGTACGCACCATTTAGGTGGTATAGTTAACTCAAACACGAAATAGGTATTTTATGCGGTTCAAATTCTTCTAAAAATATCACAACCTCAATCCCTTGCTTTGAGGCCGTTGTTTATTCACGAATAATCATAAATAAAATAGGTACCCTTCAAAACACAGAGTGGGTCTCTAATAAGCTTTCAAGCTTCTATAAATCACTTAGTACCTTCCTAATTTGACAAGAGCAGTGGGTTTCTTATTGTCTCTAGTTGCCTCATAATATTTAGCTTATAATATTGTTAGTTATTCTTCTTATCTATATAGTTCTTCTTCAAATTCCTTATCTCGACTCATCAGATCGGTTCGTTAAAAATATATCTCTTGCTTATAGCAATGTTTGTTGTATGTCATCCCTAATCATTATTCATTAAAAAAAAATCATTTATATATCATTAGTCACACAAAAATTATTAATTCAAGTTCATATCATAAAAAAATTTAACACAAAATCGATAAAAATGTATCTAAAAGATCAATAACAAAAACAACTGCTAATAAAATTCAATAAAAATTCAAAAATAGCATATGCAAAAGTTAGATAAAAATATTCAAAATCAGTTCATATCTCAAAATTCGATAGAAATTTTTGAAAAAAAATTCGAGATTCCATAAAATATTCAAAAATAACCGGACTAAAAATCGAAATCGGATAGAGATTTTTCAAATAAATTCAATAAAAATTCAAAATTCAATAAAAATTCAATAAAAATTCAATAATAACATATATAATAAACTTTGATAAAAATATTCAATTCAAAAAATCACTTCATGTTTCAAAATTCATAGATAAAAAAAATCGATACTTCATAAATTATTCAAAAATCAGAAAAGATAAATATTTAATGTTCAATAATAATATAAAAACGAGGGAAGCATTTTTAATAAAGATAGACATTCTTACTTACATTTTATCACTTTGTCTTTGTTCCCTGGGTTCTCTGCATCTTCGTCCTGGTCCATCTTCGCCGTCTCCGTTTCCAATTTGTTACCGCCATCTCTGCTCCTTTCAGAAGACCTCCTCTAATCTGCAGGATCGCCATGTATTAAATAGTGTGTTGTTACTGCCTTCTGGTTCTAATTAATTAAAAAGACTAAACACGTCTTACTATACATTATATTTTATTCACTGGTATCCAATATCTAAACAATGACATTAATGATTCATAGCGCCTCGCCTTACTACATACTAACTTCTAATAATTATTTGTATATCTACATATATCCATACTGATTGCTCAGCGTGTTTTTATACCTATCTGAACCATAACAAATATAGTTCAAGTTCACTCGTAATAAACATGTGATACAAACTATAAGCTATTGTTTTTATGTATGTTCAATACCCTAAAGGTTAATAACATCATATTTAAATTATGATTTATACAGAGGGTTCATAATATACTACACCCTGTAACTTATTAAAGTAAACATTACAGAAGTTTTCAGGGACTTTCGGCCCTCGGTAATAATGCAATCTTTCATTCTACGTTTAAATTTATCAAAAATACTTATAAGGTTTCTCGGGATTCGAAAAAAATAAATGCATTTAAAACACATTGGCTCGAATTTTTGTGCCTACGCCCATAAGTTTCCAAAATTCTCATATATCTTGTCTACTTGTCTTCATTGTTAGACCGTGTTCTTTTCCATACTCCTCTATTCTGGTCTCTAGTTTGCTATAAGATTTTCAATAATTTCGGCTAAGATGACAGTGTTATCCGCATATCTAAGGTTGTTAATGGGAACTCTATTTACTTTTATTCCAGCTGTTTTAGCCTCAAGAGCTTTTTTCAGGATCTCATTCAAGTAGGTATTAAAAAAAATTGGCGACAATATGAATCACTGTCTCCTCCCACATCTAATGTTAATTTCCTCTGACACTTGTTCTTTAACACATACTTTTGCTTGCTGCTAATAGTATAAATTCGATATGATCCTGAGATCATTGTAGTCTACATTCTTTGACTTCAGAAGATTCATTAAGTGTTCATGTCGTACTTCATCAAATGCTTTATTAAAGTCAATTAAACAAGCATGTATATCTTGATGACGTCGAGCCACCTTTGTATCAGTATATTAAGTGAAAAAAGAGCTTCATGCCTTCATAAGCCTTTGCGAAATAGAAATTGTGTATTATTAATTTATAATAGGTATGTCTAGTTTATGATATTTATTTATGTTCGGTTATGAATGACTTTTAGTAGTAACATTAGCACATAGGACATCAAACTATAGTGCAGTAATCACCGCGTTCTCCTTTTCTTTTTTGGGGACAAATAAAGATCGATTGTAAATTTGGTTCAAGAGTGTCACTAAAACAGCAATATGCTTCTAATCTATAATTTTTCGTATTTCAATAGGAAGCATGTCACCAGTCATCAGGGTTTTTCCTACTCGTCATTGTTTTTAATGCATGATAGGCGGTTTTGATATACAGTAGAGTAGAGCGTCGATTATCCGAACGTCGATCAACCGAACGACCGGTTATCCGAACTCCCGCGCCCCGCACTCGAGTACCGAGCAAGCGTTAGTAATTAACGCTTAAAATATCTTCAATTTTCTTCAATATTGTATCCAAAAATATATTGTTGCAAAGACTGCACTTTTTTGTTTAATTGCTATTTGTCATTATCAAGATATAAATAAATATGTAGGTATATAAATATGGCTTTTATTCACTTGTGGATAAATATGTATGACTATATCAATTTAGTTCGATTATCCGAATAAATCGGTTTTCCGAACACCCATGTCCCCCAATTAGTTCGGATAATCGACGCTCTACTGTATTTTTATTAATTCGTCTATGCTTTGCTGTGGTTCTCTGATCAATTTCTCTTGGTTTCTTTATAATTTTATGTTTCTTTGTAAATTTATTTCAAGCATTTATATTAAATGTTTCATTTGGTTTACTACTATACCCTATTCCACGAGCATACGCCTATTTTGGATTACTTCGACAACGAATATTTTACTGTGCAAAATAAGAAGAACAAAAGTAAATTGCAAATTACATTGTTGTTAATTGGAATAATTATTAGCGCCATTTACTTTCGTACTTCTTATGTTGCACAGTAAAATATTCGTTGTCGAAGTAATCCTAAACGGGTGTATGTTCGTGGAATGGCCCATATTTACACCGCCTTTTAGAGCATTGCGCATTTGAATATTTACTTCCTCTACGAACAATAATTGTATCTCTGTATACTTGCGTCTCTGTATAAATAGGTGTAAGTTTAAATCAAACATATTTGATCTACAAGAAGATGCACTTGCAAATAAAAAATTTTCTTCGTGTAAAATAAACGTCGCGACGTCACTCTAATTTGAACAATCTCCGTATCTCCTGTGCCATCTCTCGAGGGGTTGGCGTCTTCTTTTCACACCATTTCCGCGCGTCCGCCATGTTTTATCCCCCCAGCTGGTTATTCTAATGTTCCTCGCCGACTAATTATCATTAAACTATCTAAATGCTAATTAATGGTGGCTATATTCGCACTGGATTGTGCCCTGCGGAGAGAATGCTAATGAAGTTCTCTCCTTTTTGCTTCCAGTTCAACGCTGCTGCTGCTGCTGGATGGCTTATCTTTCCATGGGGAAAGGGGGAGAATGGTTGGAGAGGCTTTAATGTCAAACTGTCGACACTACTTTTGGTTTGTTAAGTTCGCTAACAAAAATAAAATGGGAACCGGGGTGAATAATTAAATTGTTTAAACATCAAAATAATCCACTCTACACTTTATTCAAAAATAAGTCCTTCCACATATTTTATTATACAATGATGAGCCTAATAACGGGCAAAATAACGCAAAAGATGGAAAACATGATTAAGTTGTGAGATAAAAAGAAATGAAACTAGTAGAGTTGGTAAATTTAGCGATAAAAACATATAAATTTACATTCTATTTATTGTTTCCCACCTTAGACCAGGACTAATCTGTAAAAAAACGAGTATTTTTGGATGTGAGAGGTGGCATTCAGATTTTTACAGATAAAGTTAGGTGACACCTTCAGTAATAATAGTTTACTTATGCTCCTTCTCAAATATGCCCGGAACATTAATAAAAAAATTAAAATATTTAAGAATTTCGAAAAAAATCTATATTTTTCTGCTTTTAATGCTTATAACTTTAGAACGGTTCGTTTTGGAATAAAGTCGTACCAAAATAAAATAAAGATAATTGAATTTTGTATGATATACGACTGGTCAAAAATGTCTTTAGGTATTACCTTTTCTGCAATATAGCAATAAATACAAAATAAGGGGGCAAAATACGCCTGTTGTTATTCAATGTTTCTTAATCACTTTGGTGGCACTTAGAACCTTTGTTGTAATTCGCTTCAAAAATTCTTATAACTTACTTAAATGGTCTAGCAAATTTCATTAAAATCGACCTAATAGATTTTGCATAATAAATTTGCAATGTAAATGTTTTTAAAAAAGAATGTGTGTGCTTTGTACGCACGTAAGAAGTTATACTTCTATTATATGATTTCAACGAAATCAATATACTTTAAACAGTTTATCTACTACTTTCCAAAAATTTTTATTAAAACAATACCAAAAATTAAAAAAATAAAAGAATAAAACACACACAAACACATTGAAGAATGCCACAAATGATTTCTGAACAATAATTGTTGCCAAAAATTTTAATCAAATACGTATTTTTTGAAAAAAATTATATAATAATATACTTACAATCATAAAATCTAAAAAACAAATAAAAAATGATATAACTTGCATGGGGCTTGAACCTGCTTCCCGTGTATCCCGCCGTACGAGAGTCGAAGCGATTTCAAACTGCACCACCTTCGCGTATACGTCATGTGGGAATATACACAAACTGAACAACTTTTTGACATTTTGTTTATATTTTTATTAGTTTGATTTTTGTCGAATTAAAATACAACAATATATAGAGTAAGAAAACGATACATTAGATGAAAATTTGTAGAAAGTTTGTTCGTAATCATATTATGTAAATTAAAGCATTGCCTACTAGGGGTATAGTATAGCAAGTACTAGGTAAGTACATTATTTTTTTTACATTTTCCAAATAGGTATGAAGATAATGTTTTATTGGAATACAACTGAAACATTTAGAATTACGTACCTGTGGCTTTTCAAAACTATTTAAAAAGTCACTATAATTATAAATTTGATTTTATTTCTGTCCTCACAACAATAAAAACTAATATATTATACAACATTTTTGTTTACCGATAACCTCTATATTGAACAATTATTGACAGATCATTTCAACACCCAATCAGAGCCCGTATAAAGACTAATACCAAACTGTCGGTGTGCGCATGCGCGCAGATCAATATAAATTCACCCTCAATCTCAATCGCGCCTAAAGAAGTATAACTTCAAAAAGCTAAAATTTTTTTAAATCTTTCTGAACAAAAAGTAGACCATTTAGAAGTTGGCTAATTTTTTTACATATAAAGAGGTGCTCTACCTATCTAATACACTTTACAGAATTAAAATCGGATTATTTAAGGGGCCTCAGCAATGTTTTAAAAGTTTTAAACAATTTTTTGGCTTATAAACAAATAGCTTTGTTTAATAATAAAAAAATTAATTTTTAGCAATGCAAATACTTAAAACCGGTATAATTTGACTTAAACTTTCAAATGCTGTCAGCAGAATTGCTATTTTATTTTTTACTCATAAGTTATTCTCGTTCAAAAATTGCAATTTTTCGATTTTTTGAATGTTTCACCGCGTTTATCTCGAAAACTATGCATCCTACGAAAAAACTTGTAGGAACATTTTTTGCTTAGAATTACTCAAGAAATATTTCGCGAAATATTTTGTGAAAAATCGATGTTATGTAATTCCTTAAGTTCTTTGTTTATAACATAACAATCTTATCGACATCCGGATCAACTGTTACCCAAAAAATTCGTGTTCTATGGGTTCAAATACATAAAAATAACTTGGATAAGTCCATCTAAATAAAGGAGCCCGTAGCACCCCCTCCTGGACACAGCACTAATTTGTTTATAAGCCAAAAAATTATTTATAACTTTAAAACATTGCTTACATAATCCGATTTCAATTCTGTAAAGTGCATTAGATAGGTGAAGTGCACTATATGCAGTCACATTCCATTTTCATTCGTCTAGGAAAAGGACAGAAAGAAACTTCCTAGTACTCAAATCTGAGTAAAGATAGAAAAGTAAAATTTGCTTGTTTTCGATTTAGAGGGATGTACAATCGCTGGACTAGCTGAAAGTTTGTATAATCTTTATATACAACTTGGTTTGAGTGGGGGGGGGCATCCCCCACATCGCCCTCCCCTGGATCCGCCACTGGCTTAAACTTTAGTAAGAAATCTATTCCTCCTTTTCTTGTAAAGAGTTTATAAGCAGAAACATTTATTGTATCATTGTCTATTGCCATGGAAGATTGTTTGATTTTCGTGATACCTACATTTAAAAAATACAATTTATATCGGATTAGTGTTTATTAAAATTTGTCGAATACTGCCCCTGACGATGTTTGGTTATAGCGTGGCGGCTGTGAAGGATTAAGGCCCTGAGCTGAGAGAGGAGTCACAAATGAGTTGGAGGCGGTTGTGGACGTACAGCGATGAACAGCAGACGGCACCGCTAACAAGACCTGCATACTAAAATTCAACTTTTCGACACAAGTTGTTTGTAACCCCCTCTGGATGATCGACCAAAACTGACGGGAATAAATGTAGCAAATCTGAAAAAAGTTCACTTCTAAAGGAAAAAAAACAAAGCTTATACAGGGTGACTGATTAATGGGGTGAAGCTCCGTAGATTCTTTATAGTAATAGATAGCGATAAAAGTTAATAACAAAAATTGTAGCCAAGTTTAAGCTTAACATTACAAAATTAGTTTGAATGTTACAGGATGCCCGATAACATTGTGGCACACCAAACTTATGTTTTTTCACACCCTGTATTTTAGTTTATATTCGAAATCTTCTTAGCTTCTCCATTACAAAAATATAAAGGTTTGGTATGTTATACAGGGTATTTACAAAGTTATAACCAATTTTATATGAAAATCGTAACAAGTTCAACTCACTGTATAAATAAAAATAAGCAAAAAAGCAATGGATTATTGATGCCATACTTTTTTATTTATTGTCAAAATTTTCATAAATGATTGATATTGCTTATTTTCTTTATATTGAATACAGGGCAAGTCAAAACGCAAGTACATTATTATCTCAGTAATTTTAAATAGAACACCCTTTATTTTATATTAGTATCGAAAAGTACCATTACCGTACTTTAATTTGTATACAACATTCCCTATGTCTAAATTTATTAGATATCGAGATATTTTATCTTTCCCTGGACCAGTAGCCTGGTCACCCAGATTACCAGAATTTAATAAACTGTACCGATTTTTTTGGGGTTACTTTGGGAATGAAGGTTATAAAATGCCTCCAACAACAAGAGATGAGATGAAATATAGAATACAAATTGTATTTTGAAGTGTTAATTTACAAATGCTTCGTAGTGTAAGTAACTCATTCAATGACCGTTTTTAGGCATGCATAAATGTGTTAGGAGGTCATTTAGAACAACTAATGTAATAAAATATTTAAAATATTTTATTAAAACTAGCTTTTCATTTTTTCAAATATGTTGTATTTTGTGTTGTTTTTTTTTGTAAATTTTTTTACTGATAAATTATTTTTCGTTCTTTATTTGTTACATTGTTACATTTAACTACAAAAGTAGTTTTTAATTGTTTTCACAAAATGTTGTATTTTGTGTTTGTGTTTTTTTTGTAAAATTTATAACCAATAAATTATTTTTTTTTCTTTATTTGCTACACTTACATACAAAAGTAGTTTTTAATTGTTTCAAAAATGTTGTATGTTGTAGTTGTGCTTTTTTGTAAATGGCTCACTTAAAATTTGGAAAGATTTAGACACCCGTAATTAATAATTTGATCTGAAAAATGACAATATCTCAAAAACTAGTAAATTTAGACATAGGGAATGTTATATAAAAATTAAAGTACGGTAATGGTACTTTTAGATAGTGATATAAAATACAGGGTGTTCCATTTAAAATTACTGAGAGAATAATGTACTTGCGTTTCTCACCCTGTATTCAATATAAAGAAAATTAGCAATATCAATCATATATGAAAAGTTTGACAATAAATAAAAAATATGGCATCAATATTCCATTGCTTTTGTGCTTATTTTTAAATATATAGTGAGTTGAACTTGTTACGATTTTTATATAAAATTGGTTATAACTTTGTAAATAGCATGCATAATATAATAAACCTTTATAGTTTTGTAATGGAGAAGTTGATTAGATTTCTAATATAAAATAAAATACAGGGTGTTCCATTTAAAATTACTGAGAAAATAATGTATTTGCGTCTCTCACCCTGTATTCAATATAAAGAAAATTAGCAATATCAATCATATATGAAAAGTTTGACAATAAATTAAACAATATGGCATCAATAATCCATTGCTTTTGTGCTTATTTTTAAATATATAGTGAGTTGAACTTGTACGATTTTTATATAAAATTGGTTATAACTTTGTAAATAGCGTGCATAATATAATAAACCTTTATATTTTTGTAATGGAGAAGTTAATTAGATTTCTAATATAAAATAAAATACAGGGTGTTCCATTTAAAAAAACATAAGTTTGGTCCGCCACTATGTTATCGAACACCCTGTAACATTCTAATTAATTTTGAAATGAAAATCTCAAAGTTGGCTACAATTTTTGTTATTAACTTTTATTGCTATCTATTACTATAACGGATCTACGAAGCTTTACCCCACTAATCAATCACCCTGTATTGTAAGTAAAAACATGTAGAAGATGAATCTTCAAAATAACAAAACTTTATTAAAATTACTTCACCATATTTTTTAAAGGTTTAGACAAAATGTAGGTATACTATAGTGTTTTCACCAGCAATCAAGTCAGCAATAACGCTTTTTTCATATACAGGGTGTTAGTAAATAGGTGCGACAAGCTTCAGGGGATGATTCTGCATAAAAATAATGATAGTTTGCATACTAAAATTCAACTTTTCGACACAAGTTGTTTGTAACCCCCTCTGGATGATCGGCCAAAACTGACGGGAATAAATGTAGCAAATCCGAAAAAAGTTCACTTTTAAAGAATTCTGTAGACAACAAAAATTGATACTGTTAGTAAAAAACGTAAAAGATGAATCTACAAAATAACAAAACTGTGCTAAAATTCTGGGAAATTCTAACAAATATCTGGGAACCTGGGTTGATGACCAAACCAAAGAAATTAAAGTCCGAATTGAAACTGCAAGGCAAGCATTTATAAAAATGAAGACACTGCTTACAAACAAATACCTTCAGTTGCCTCTCAGATTGAGGGCTCTAAGATGCTACATATTTTCTATATTACTATACGGAATGGAAGCTTGGTCATTGAAAAGGCAACACATAAGAAAAATAGAAGCGTTCGAAATGTGGTGTTACAGAAAAATGTTGAAAATTCAGTGGGTTCAAAGGAATACCAATGTTGAAGTGCTACGACGTTTAAATAAGGAGTTAGAAATTTTGAACAGTATAAAAACAAGAAAACTAGAATATTTGAGTCACATTACCAGAGGAGAGAAATATGAGCTGCTGAGAGTTATTATTTAAGGAAGGATCCAAGGAAGAAGAAGCATAGGAAGAAGACGCATCTCCTGGCTGAGGAACTTTAGAGAATGGTTTAACTGTAGTTCATTACAACTGTTCAGAGCAGCAGCCAACAAAGTGACCATAGCCATTATGATATCCAACCTCCGCTAGGAGATGGAACTTTAAGAAGAAGAAGTGTTAAAATTCTAATATCATCATCATATTTTTTACGGGTTTAGATAAAATGCATACTATAGTGTTTTCATCATCAATCAAATCAGAAATAGAGCCTTTTTCATATACAGGGTGTTAGTAAATAAGTACGACAAACATCAGGAGGTGATTCTGCTTAAAAGTAATGAGAGTTTGGAGTTTGCTTACTAAAATTCAATTTTTCGACACAAGTTGTTTGTAACCCCTTCTAGAGGATTGACCAACACCGACGGGGATAAATGTAGCAAATCCGAAAAAAGTTCGCTTTTAAAGGATTCTGTTAGACAACAAAAACTGATACTGTTAGTAAAAAAACGTAAAAAATGAATCTTCACAATACACAATAACAAAATAGTGTGCCCATGAGGTGTTCCTAAGCGGTCACCCATCCAAAATATAACCGCTTTCAACATTGATTGACTACGGATATCGGGCGACAACCGTGTAAGTCAGTGTGCTATGGCCGTAAAATTGATACCAATATGAATTATTTTGACAGATCATACAAATAATATTAAGATTGCGTTTTAATTTTCTTTTCATCATATTTTAATACTTATTATCTTTTTCCCGACGAAGTCAAATCCAAAATTATAATAAATGTATTTACTAAAGACATAGTTATATTTTTTTCACACTTTATTTGCACTGATACGTGATTTCCAAGATTTATGCCTGGTTGCACCAACAGATCTTAGGCTTAAGCCGAGAATATCATAAGAATTAATGTAATATAAATACAATAAAATATAATAGGAATATCATAATATAATAATAGATATACTTGATAACATACAAGGTAAGAATCCAAAATTATGGTGCAAAGTAAGTGATACTTCCGGTGGTCCTATCTATAAGCAGAGCTTAGCTAAGCTGGAGCTTAAGATCTGTTGGTGCAACCAAGCACTAGCAACTAACTTCATACTGTCGGTGTGCATGTACATCATATGACTACAATGGTCTACTTTACGTCTACAAATGACAGACTTGAGACGAACAGCTCTCCTATCAGCAAGTTATTCAGTCAAAGACTATAGAGAGGTATGTATATTGTATATACGCATAATAAAAGATCATCACTTGAGGAATGTAATCTGTAGAAACAGCTGCAGTGAACGCAATCTACAGAAAACAAAAGTATTCAGTACAGTGGAACCTCGATAGTTCGGATTAATCGGGACCGCGGCAGATCCGGGTTATCGAAAATCCGGGTTAGCCGGAGATTATGGTAAAAATTAATAAAATACAGATAAACTTCGTTATAATTGAAATAACATGAAATATATATGCACAGTACACATCTAAATTACTAAAAACACGTAAACACAAACCTAATCAAACGGAAGCGAACAATACAAGACTGTACTACGCACAATACAGTCACAATCGGAACGATGTTATGTTATTTTAGAACAGTGAAGACTAAGACGATTGTTTAAAAAATAATTTTTTAAATAGTCTTTTAGTCTGTTTTAAACAATGCTAAGGGAGTTTGATTGAAATAAATAAAGGAATATGTACTACTACAGGTGCCTGTTGTTTCCGATAATTTTCCGACAGTCGCTCTGTCATGCTGCCATGTGCCATGGGATGGGTCATTTTTATTATCGTTTAGTTCAAATTACACAAATACACATTATCTCCCAAATATTATATTACATACATTTTTATTTTGAATTGTTGAAATGCTTGTCTGATAAAAATCGGTCCGGGTTAGCCGGACTTCCGAGTTATCGGAGGCCAACTTATCGGGGTTCCACTGTATTTTATTATGAAATATTTAAAAACTGATAAAAACGTGCGAATCTGAAAATTTCCAGGCTTTTCTGTAATAGTGTAAATTAATAAAAAGAGCACACCGATAAATACAAAAATTGATGCCATAAATTTAAAGATTTGGGAATTGATCTTTTTATGAGCTTCTTTAAAATTTCAATTAGTTTCATTTACGAGACAATTTTAAATCCTCGAAGCTTTAGTATCGGCCCCTTTTCGTTTTCTATTTAAAAAAAGGTCTCGATGCCTTGATACAATTAGGCAATAATCCCCGTAACCAAATCCCTATTTATTCTTCTCCATATAACTGACAGAGGGGCATCAAGGGAGCAATCTTCGCCAGGGGTGTCGTTCTATATTTTGACAAACTGCAAATTATTTTGTTTTTTAGCGGCATTAATTGTTTTTTGGTTCAACTGCTATTTATATATCTGTGAAAGTTCATTTACGAGTGCTTGCTTATGATTTATTCAAATTCTTGTAACGTTATAAACGTCACATCTTTACTAATTTATATTTAAATAATTATTTTATTCCAACTTCTATTGATTTTATTCATTTCGTAACTTTCTTTTTGGCCCTCGACCATCAATTTGGCTTTCGACAGAACTACTTACCAATATAATACAGCAGTGCCATCTTACAATACTTGCACTGTTTACTTACAATACAGCATTGTAAATTATATAAAAGAAACTTTAGAGGGAAAGAAAATGTGTGCAGCAGTATTCCTTGATGTGGAAAAGGCATTTGATAAGGTGTGGCATAAAGGCCTGTTGTACAAAGTGAAAAAGAATATGCCTAATGAAATATACCTGATATTAAAATCATATCTGAGCGAGCGATTTTTCCAAATCAAAGTAAATACCTCACTTTCCAAATATCATCCTATACAATCCGGAGTACCTCAAGGTAGTGTCCTCGGTCCATTCCTTTATCTCCTTTACACTGCTGACATACCTGCTGATGATGACATTAATATGGCCATATTTGCCCATGATACAGGAATCCTTACATTAAACGGAAACTCAGATAGAGCTTCTAACAAATTGCAAAACTATTGAAATTCTTTTCAAAGTTGGTTAACAAAATTGAAGATTAAAGTAAATGGTGAAAAGTCTTCACAAATTACGTTCACAACAAGAAGGATCGACTGCCCACAGGTTCATATTAATAACATTCCTATCCCCTTAAAATCAGATGTCAAGTACCTGATCCCATCTGAAAAGATCCCAGTTATCATTAGAAAACAAAGTATTACTATACAAAATTATACTAAAGCCGATATGGAGTTATGGTATAGAGTTATGGGGCTACAGCGAACCGAGCAACACTAGAATACTGCAAATCTTCTAGTCAAAGACACTGCCCATGATAGCGAATGCACTATGGTACGTTTCCAATATAACTTATCCATAATGACGTTGGTATACCATTCATCGAAGATGTTATTAAGCTACACGCAAACAAAGCCCAAGAAAGAAATTGTGCCCATGAAAGTCAAACTATTCAACAACTCTACCAGCCGCCACTTATGGGAAGAAGACTGGAAAGGACATGGCCAGAGGACCTAATTGATTATGTGTATTGGAGAACCATCGATGGATGGTGCCCAAAGCATGCCAGGATTCAAAACTGTTTGCTACTATTTGCTAAATACTCTGTGTTGTAATTAGAGTAGATTGTAAATTTGCACCTAATAAAATGATAAAACAAAACTTTCTTTTTGTTTTACTATTTTTCTTCCAAAAATAGTTGGCACACTCTTCTTTTATCAGCTAAATATTCTACCCTTATCTTTTCAATTATCTTCTATCCCTATCTTTTCCCGCATTGAAACGCAATAGTTAATTGAATTACAGACATAAAATTTGGTTGCTTCTGTGTCACACTTCATTTGTCAGTTGATAACTCTTGGCTTCCGTTTCCTTCTGTCATGTTAGTGTCAGTCTACTGGAAGTGGTATAGTCGCATCGGAAATCTTCTAGAAAATTTAAACCGAATATAACGAAATTCAGTTTGGCAACATTGTGTGAATACCAAGTGGTCTGATATCAACAGAACCACAATAATTTAGTCCAGACAAATTAATATATTTTTTTACCAACAAAAATGAGATATTTTAACCAAATATGGATTCAAAAATGAAGTGCAGAATAAGTTTGATTCTCATTATTTGTATATTCTAACTTTTTCCTTTAATCGTATACATCACTTCTCTTTCTTTCCTTATTCTTCGTATTCGGTCTCGCTGGTTATCTTGTCCGTCCATGATATCCACAACTCGAAGTTTTTTCTCCATCACTTCAGTGAGTGTCCAGGATTCATCTCCTTAGTAGAGTATTGTGAAGATCGCTGGAGCCTTACTTTTATCTCCAGATTAAGGTGGTGGCTTAGCTCTGACTAATATGGTAACGAAATAAAAATTCAAAGATATGTTATACAGGGTGACTCATTATCACCACAGCTCTTTGTAACTGCCCTAGAACTTGCTTTTAAACCACTTGATTGTTATCATAAAGGATTAAGTGTCGACGGGGAAAGACTGCACAACTTGCATGAGTGCTGGTGGTGTACCAGCTGAGTTATGCTGATGATAGATTTGATAGGAGATGACCTAGCCGAAATCAACAATATGAACTAGAAAGAACTAGAAAGAGCCTGCAGAGAAATTGGTTTAAAAATCAATAAAACAACAAAATATATGCCGAATATATCCTCAAAATATATGGACAGTCAGCATATGGAGCTCTTAAAACGTATTTAAAGGTCCTTCTCGTCCAAACTGCTTCACAAACAAACAAACAGGACTCCCTCGAAATCTCTCCTCAGTTTTCTCTCTGCTCGATATCTTGCGCAAATTGATACCAACCGGCTACTCGTTCTCGACAGAAACAGGAATCTCTTCGGACACAAGGAAAATTAACTTCTCAACTCGATCAAAGATTTCATTTCAACACGATTCTGCTCACATGGACGCCAACTTCACCACTTTACACCGACTTCTAACTTTTCAAAAACTGAACTGCTCTCTCCAGATATTCATTACACAGTGAAACTTTTGTTCTCCCCAAACTCAGACTCAACACTCTCATCCCCATCATCTGTCTTTCTCGCCAATCACAAAACATCCTCTCTACACATTACATCCATACTTTCATTTCTTAAGAACAATTATTTTTGTATATAACTTTTCAGTTTTGTCAAAATTCCAGGAGACACCATAATTACTCTTGTTTTTCTACATGCTAAACAAAAAATCTTATATATAAAAGGCATTATATTTAATTTCTTATATTCTAAAACTTAATAATTTTGTTTACTGTCTATCCTTCTAAGAATCATTTGTAAACGTTCTATTGTTAACTTCTAAGCGAAATAAATGTCTTTTCTAATCCTACCGCACAACTGTATACGTCCGTTCAGAGAACCATTAACAAACCACCTAACGATTTTAACTTTCCCCGAAAACACTGTTTACTAACTAAATTATACTATTTACAATGTTTGGTCATATCGCACCTTGAAAACCATATGGCAATATCTGCAATTTTTCATGAAATGACCTTTGAATGCAGTCTAATAGGAAAAAAAATCTATTTTTTAATGCTATATAGCAGCGTCTGCAAAAAATTTTAAGTTCGGCACCAGAAAGATACATCTCTATGGCTTTTGTCAAAAATCGATTCTTCTTTTTATACCATCAGGCATTATCTGCAGTAGTTGATGGTCTACGGTTCTAAAATTGGAACAAAACCCCAGATATATATGGCAATATGTGCAAAATGTGACCCACGCTCGTAAAATGAAAGCAAGATCTACTAAGGCAACATCCTTTGAATGCAACAAAACATAGAGTGCTGCATAGAGATTTGATTGCAACACTGGAAATAAGCGACAAGACTATAACAAATTGATATACAACTTCGTACTGCAGATGGGTTTATCCCAAAAGAAAAGCGAATTATAACCGACAGACATTATATAAGCGACAGATTATAATATGCAAGACTTTGATTAAGTGTTAACACTAAAAATTTGTAATAAATAAGTAGAGTCAATAAAAAAAACTGTTATTTTATATGAATTTTTACTGTATCATGTGCGAAAATTGATACATTTTTTAAAACCATATGGCCGTATGTGCTAAAATACGTATTTCCTGGGGGAAATTTTACGTACTTTTTAATTCATATAAAAATATGTAAAATTAAAGACAATTGTGCCAAATACCAGGTTTGCAGCTTAATTTTTGGAATTACAGTAAATAAAATTAACTTTACAAAAACTTAAAATGCTCATAACTCAATATTATGATTTTTGCAGTTACTGCCCTATGGTTTTCAAGGTGCGATATACAGGGCGATGAAAATCTAATGATCTCGTGGCCTCTGATATACATTAGTTTTCTAAATTTTTCCCATAAAAATTATACAATATAAATATAGTTTTTATGTACCCCTTGAGATCCGACTCTGTTACGCCCTGTAAGAATAAAAGAGTAATTTTAAAAATGGTTAATTGTGACGAAGACTTATTTTATTTTGACAGGCACAGCTTACAATAATTGCCATTGGAAATTTATGCTCAGGTTTTTTCATTTAATCCTTAATATTACAAAATAAGTGACAATGGAGGGGACTCGATGAAGATAAATTGCAGAAGTTGATTCATTTCGACATCTACAGAAAGTCAATATGAAAGAAAAATTAGATATTTGCGGCTACAAAAGAATTTTAATTGAGAGAATAAAAATAAAAAAAATATTGTACCTGAAACAAGTCATTACAAATTTTTTTTTTACTTTAATATTTCTTTTGACACTTCGTTGTGAAGAATTTTAGAATATTCAAAAATATTTTCAGAACATCCAAAAATATTGGCTTATTCCAAACTTTTTGATAACTTTCAGAGATATGTATATAAAAATTCTTCTTCTTATTTTTGTGTAGATATTACTATTTTTTCAATGTGCCTCCAGTAAGTGTCGTTCCATCGGTTTCGTGGGCTTCCCACTGATCGTCTTCCTATTGGGAAACCGTCTCTCGCCGTATTTACTATTCTATTTTATTGTTGCCATTCGGCTTGTGTGGTCGTTCCAGTCTATTCTTCTGTTTCTTACCCAGTTCCTAATATTCCCCATCTTGTATCTCCGTCGCATATCTATACTTCTAGCTCTGTCCCATAGTGTCTTACCATCTATTTTTCGAAGGGTTTTCATCTCTGCTATTTCTAGCATTCTTTTTGTCGTCTCTGTCAGGTAGTGTTTCTGCTGCGTATGCCATTAGTGGTGTGATGATTGTTTTGTAAATTCTGCCTTTCATTTCTTTTCCGATATTTTAAATTACTCCATATTGTTTCATTCAGACCACCTGCAGCTCTGTTTGCTCTATTCACTTGATATTCCACTTCTTCTTAGATATTTCCGTAGCTAGATAGTGTGATGCCTAGATGTTTAAAATCCATCAGATGTTCTATTATCTGACTATCCAGCTCTAATTTACATCTTAGTAGATTTACTGTTATAACCTTTACTGTCTTAGGACAATTGTTTTTCTTTCTAAATACGTATAAAAATTCAGTCTTTCTAAATATGAAAAAATAATTTTTCTGCGCATAACGGTTAAAAAGTATTTCTAATTGTTTATAAGTAAGCAAAAAATCGATAATTCGAAAAAATGTCTCGAATAAAAGTTACTTATTTTTACGTAGGTGATCCAAATCTGCAATAAAAAATGAGGGCTCCCATTTAAGATTTTAAAGTAACCCTCCACCCCACCTCTGTGGAGGGTCATATTTGGTGCCATTCGATAGATTTTTCAAAAATATTGAATAAGTGTATTTTTCAGTTTTTCGATCTGATGTTCATTTCGCGAAATATCGCGGGATTCGTTTTAAAATTTTAAATTTACCCCCCACCCCTCTCCGTGGGAAGTCGTGTTTGGTATCATTTGATAGATTTTAAAAAAATATTGAGTATGTATTTTTTAGTTTTTCCATCTGTCATTCATTTCGTGAAATATTCGCTTTAAATTTCGTAAAAACAATTTACTAGAATTTATGTAAACTTATATATTCATACATTATATATAAATAAACAGCAACGTATTGCTCCTATAAACAGTTTGTGATGTAGGGGTAGCTATTTCTGAGTTTCTCTATTTCTAATTAGGTCTTCGTCTTACATTGAGCGTGTCGAACAGTTGTCATAGAGCTGCTCTAAGCCGGATTATCTGGTTGTGTTACTGACTGAGCGTTTTTAAATTGACAAGTTCGCTCTCTGGTTTTCCTTGTTAGGTACTGATGCTAAGACCCGTTGGGTAATTGCCCTATCAGTTCAACAAAATCTAAAATAACGGACTGCCTAAGTTAGCTGCAACGCTAGGAGGATTTGATGCATTTTTCCTGGATTTTAACCCTGGCCTAAATATCTAAAAATGTATGGATATCATTTATAAAATAATACGTTGTTAATGTATTTTTATATGACATATAAATTTGAAAGTCACCTCAGGATACGGAGGATAAAATAGGAAGACACCAGACAATATTATGATAGGAAAAAGATACTGGCATTCTATATAGCTTCTGATCACAATCCAGTTGTTACCGAATTCAGGTTAAAAATATAAAACAATCTAAACAGAGCCAAAATAGACACAACATCGATCGCTGCACACTAAGAAACAGGGACACAAAATTTAAAGTTGCAAAAAGCGTTGCATCAAGAATTAGAATTATTGGGAAACGGAAGAAAAAAGTCTGTATATATTATTGTGTATCAATTTGGCAATCAAAGATAGAATAAAAATTTAATTTTTTTAATATAACGTGGGCACATAAATTTGATACACCCTGTATATTGATTTGTAAATATTTATTAGAAGTTAGCTTTCACGCAAGATGGTTTCTCCTTAATGAATTTTCCATGAAGAATATTAAAAACATTTGTAAATAAAAGTGAAGTGAAAGTTATTTAGGATTATTATTTTAAACCGATTGTTTATTACGGGAAAGGTAGAAACCGTAGGTAATTAGTTCTTAGAAAATTAAGGTAAAGAAAGTTTGGAATTTTAATCTCTTTTTGTTTTGACCCGAGTAAATTTTGTAGAATTTCCCGAAAGTAATTTTTATGATGGTAGGAATATTTTTGAAAGTATGAGTGGGTGTTTCGAATGAAAAAAAGAATGGGGAAGAAGAAATGTCTCTGATTGGTTTGGCAATTTGGAATGGGAAGGAGAGAAGGTTGAATTTTCAGATAGTTTTGGAAAGAGGGATTATTGTGTTACCGGCAGCCGAGAGGAGCAGTCAAAAGTTTTCGTGAGTAGTTCAGAAGCAAGTACTAGTGGTTGTATTGATAGTGAGAGTAGGAGTAGTTGAAAAGTGGAACGAGAGACAAATCAAATCGAGAAGAAATACCTCTTTGATTCTGTAAAGTCCAAGAAAGTAAGTTACAAGAATTATCGTTATTAAAATTATTTGTGACACCAAGTAAAAAAGATACTTGGGTCTAAGGACATTATTGTTGAGAGAAAGAGAGGAGAGAGATTTGGAGTTTATTGAACGAGTCCTGGTCAAAGGAAGCCTGGCTTGTGTTTTTGGAGAAATAGTTGCTGGTATCCTGCTGGATTGTTTGCTAAGAACGGAGAGGGCTTTGATTGGTAGCCTAACATAATCAACAAGGAGGAGCTGTTTGGGTCAAGAGGAGACATCATTGAGTGTGAATCAAAAAGGTTAGTCAATAACCTATGTGATAGATTTTCTTTATAATCAGAAGTTAAATTTTTTTACGTAAAAGAATATGCATTTAAGATTCCAACATTTCAAAAATTTAATAGGAAGTATAAGTAATTTGCGAATACCAAATTTGTTTATTTAGCGTGTTTTTTATTAAGGCTATTTATAGAGCATTGCTTTTGATAATAAAGGTATTTGTATGTGTTTATTTATGATTTTTCTGTTTATTTTCTTTTCCTATTTTATCCCGATAAGGATCAACTAAGAGATACTGAAACCACGAGAAAGGATAAGTATAACCTAAGAGAATTTAATTAAATTTTTTTTGACAAAAGGCACCCTGAGATTTTTTCTTAATATTTTTATGTATGATTTGCATTAATTAAATAATTGATCAAATAAATAATAATTAGTATAAAAGTTATAGAAAACAGATCATAACAAAACATATGTTACAGTTCAAGTTGATTCTCAGTTAGAGTCGACTCCAACTAGTTGGAGTCAACTCCAACTGAAACGAGCAGTAAAAGTTGATTTTAAAAATTTAAATCAACTTGTACTAGTTGGAGTTGACTCTTCCTGGATCGATTCAGTAAATGTTGATTATACGAGAATCTCAAGTGCATTTTTGATGAGTGTGCGTTTCTGTGTCTTGACCGTTTTAACTACTTATTAGTAGAGTCTGTAATGTCGTCCCCGTTAGGTTAAATATTCTGATTCGATTTTTTGCACAAACTTACTCAAAGAAATACATCCGTATAACAATCCTTATAACAAATACACAGGGTGTCACGCGGTACCGCGGTCAACAAATTGTTTAACCAATTTTTGTTAAATTTACAAAAATAATTTTTATCTACTTTATCTCATATTATGTAAGTAAAGGTTTTATTGTGTGAAAATTGTAAATATAGATAGCAGTACATGAAGGGCTTAAAGTGTGTCTGAAGTAACAATGTATTTTAAATGGCTTTTAATTTTTCGCATTGTTTTTTAGCACACTTTCATATAATTAAACATCCTTAACTTTCGCCTTCGGGAGGAAATCCGACTCGCCCTTGCAACGGCAACTGAAATGCTCACAAAACAGCAACCACGGAAGCAAAGATGGATGACAGAGAAAATATTGGATTTAATGGATAAAAGAAGAAAATTCAAACAGCACAAAGCAATATACAAAGCATTAAATAGAACCATTAAACAAAAAATAAAAATTGCAAAAGAAAAATGGATAACAGAACAATGTGAAGAAATCGAAAACTTATATAAAAAACATGATGACTTCCATCTGTATAAGAAACTCAGGAATTCACAGGCACGACATATTCACAAGGACTAAATAATCTAATCAAGGCAAACTGATTTCAAGCCCTGAAGACTATATAAAGGAACTCTTCTATCACATCGGAGAACCTTTTACATTAAATACCGAAAACGATGAAGGTCTTCCAATACTGAAGTCCGAACTGAAATATGTTTTACGTCAACTAAAAAACAACAAATCTGTAGGATGAAAAACCAGCTGAGCTGTTGAAGTTAATCAACGAGAAAACGTAGACCTTCTTCTTGGACTATTTAATAATGTTTACAATACAGGGACTATCCCTAAAACATGGCTTGAATCAGTCTTCATACCACTACCTAAAAAGAATAATGCCAAATTATGCCAGGACTTCCGCCTTATAAGTCTATTAAATAACATTCTAAAGCTTTTCTTGCGTATCATACAGAACAGAATATACAGTAGAGTCTCGGTTATCCGCCCTTCATTTATCCGCCGTTCCGTTTTATCCGTCGCTCCATTTAAGTAATAATTTTTTTTTCAAATTTATATAACTTTGAAAATATTAAGCGAGCGGCCGTGGAGTAACGGCATAATCGCTGGCCTCATACGCCAGTGCACGTGGGTTCGAGCCCTGCCAAAGACAAACCATTTTCATTTCCAATAATGACACGAGCCCACTCACCGTGCCTCGGAGAGCACGTTAAGCCGTAGGGCCCCTGGGCTAGTGTACATCGACATTAGTTACTTGAAACAGGGTTAAATATGTAATTGGCGCCGGAACTGTCCGAAAGGCAAAAAGTTATACGATATTATACAGTGAGCACGTAAAGGTTGGAATAAATTCATTTTCTCGAGAATTGACGATTTTGGAAAAAAATCCCGAAACAGGTCCATTTTTATTTTTATATTGCGCCTTTTTGGCATATATATCATACTAGTGACGTCACCCGTCTGGGCGTGATGACGTCATCTACGTTTTTTTTAAATGAGAATAGGGGTTGCGTGATAGCTCATTTAAAAGGTAATTCAATTTTCTATTCAGTAATATAAACATTAACATTATTATTTATACAGGGTGTCCAAAAAATATTTTTTTTGAATTACATTTTTTGACAAAAAGAAGAATGTGTGTAATTTATTTCACTCATAATACTTTTTACTCCTATCAGAAAACAGGAAATAATGTGTATTTGACAAATAAAAATATTGCTTTTTGCTTAAATTCAGTATTAAAGCAGCCACCCACCTTCCTCTTGACAGTTTGAACATTTAATTTAAGCGAAAAGCAATGATTATTTTTCAAATAAACATTTTATTCTGTTTTATGAGAGCAGTAAAATGTATTTTGAATTAAATAAATTACTTGCATTCTTCTTTTTATGTCAGTAAATTTAATCAAAAAAATAAAACAAAAATTGGGCACCTGTATAAAAAATTATGTTATTAGTTATATTATTGAATAGAGAATTGAATTACCTTTCAAATGAGCTATCACAAGACCCCTATTCCCATTTAAAAAAATCATCGATGACGTCATCACGCCCAGATGGGTGACGTCACTAGTATGGTATATATGCCAAAAAGTCGTAATTTAAAAATAAAAATTGATCTGTTTCGGGATTTCTTTCTAAAATCGTCCATTCGCGAGAAAATGAATTTATTCCAACCTTTACGTGCTCACTGTATATTATGAAAGTCAGAAACTAAAAAAAATCAAAGATTAAAGCTACCTCTATAAGATCCTGAAGAAATTTTTGTCATTATTTCATTAATGAGATATTATTTCTAATTATCAACAATGAGCGCTAAGCGCGTATTGAGGCGGCCGTCAATGTGAGTGCGAGTGAGATTCACCATTGGACGGCCCAAATGGTGCATCTCTTTAGCACTCACCATTGTCGGCCGCCTAATACGCACTTAGCGCTCATTGTTAATAATTAAAGATAAAGTTTAGTAATAAAATAGTGACAAAAATTTCTGCTGGATCTTGTATAGGGGGCTATAAACTTTGATTTGGTCACTTTCTGACTTTCATAATAATGGATTTTAACCGAGTTATTATGCCTTGAAAATGGCTATTTTTGCATTTTTCAAATTTTAAATCGCGTATAACTCGACAACAATCAATTTTAGAGAAAAATCACAAAATACCTTTTTTTGCTCAGAATAACTCAAATGATCTAAAAAAAATTGTTCGAAGTGAAAAAATTATGTTTGTGAATTTGTCTAAAAAAAATTGTTTAAACAATTTATCGATCAAGGTACTGCCTGGCACCCAGTAGATTTGTTATAAGGACCTCTTTTTGAGTAAGTTTGTGCAAAAAATTCGAATCGGAGTAATTTCACTAACGGGGACGACGACACAGTCTAGACTAATTTGAACATATTCAGTAACATTAATTTAATTTCTAGAATCGGCTGTTTGTGTGAATCAGAATCAACTTTTACTAAATGGCATTGGGAAGAGTATACTTTTCCTAGTTGGAGTCTACTTTTACTAGTAAATGTTGAATATAAATCTTCATTTTATATTTATAATCAACTTGTACTGAAACCAGCCGTTAGAGTCGACTCCAACTAGTTGGAGTCAACTCCAACTGGATAATCAACTTGAACTGTAACATATACACCGTTCTTAGGCGTCAACACCTTCCAGTAGGGATCTATGAAGGAGTATCACCAAGCCGCAAGCCCTTATGAATCCCTTGCCGTACCGCTCCTCGATAGGCCGATCAGATCACCTTGCTTATTCGAGACCAAGTCATAGATTACCTACACCTTTACCCTTACATTAGGAACGAAGTTAGCCGCCCCATTTTTTTAATTCACATGTTCTTGCAAAATAATTTTGCAATATTTAGAATTATCTTTTGTCATTTTTTTAAATTAAATTAATAGTGTAAATATTTTTCTTTCATAAACTATCCAAAGTATTGCTGTAACTTCATCATTTTCTGACTTATAGCGTTGCAAAAAAATTTAATTTGGGATAATCAAATTAAATAACTTTTTTCTACAACCGTGTTAAAAAGGCAATTTTTAGCACTCCATACGAGCGTTAAAAACGCTACTTTAAGGCACTAGTGCATTAAAAAAAATTTAAGGCACTGCAGTTCGTATTGACCGTATATGCAATTTTGATGTAATGTCAAAAAAATATAAAATTAGAATGTCAGTCAAGTTCAAGTAAAAGTTTTTGTAGATATTGTCCTGTAATTACGTTTGTAGAAAAAATATTGTATGATATACGTGTTAAAAAGTACATTTTTAAGGCACTCATGTGAATTGCAGAACTCGCTTTCGCTCATTCTGCAAACTTTTACATGCGTGCCTTAAACGTGTACTTTTAACACTTATATCATAAATAACTATTAAACTATTTGACCAATTGTTTTGAAATTTAGGGTATGATTTGAGCACCAGAAATCTCATCATTCTGTGTAATAAGAAGGTTCTAAGTTAATTTTTAAATAACTTATGAATATTTATAAAAACTCAAAATGTATGATTTATTTTGCAATTTTCTAAGCACCCAATAAGGATAGACATATTCAGCGAACGCCATATTGAAGTTTTTTATACGGTTTATGAGTTTCTTACTCTCAAATTTGTTTAAAATGCTTACCTTTTTGATAATAGACGAAAAAATCGAAAATTTACCGTTTTTTGATCTTCATTTGTTTATAACTATGTACTTATATCATCAAAACCGGCTGCAGGAAACATATAGGTTATAATTATAGATGTTCATACTACTCAAAAAATTTGGTTTCGGCCTGGAGGAGGTTGTTTCACCAACAGGATATTTTTTTTGCTTATTTCTCTGAACTATAACTGGACTAATCAACTTTATGCTAAGCGAAATACTTATAGTCCAGAAAGCCACTGCGCATCCGCTAGGAAAAATATTCTAATTCGGATTTTTTGCACAATCTTACTCAAAAAGGACCCCTTTTAACAAATGTGCATGTTGCCAGGACCAAAAGTTGGTCAAAAATTTTTTAAACGTTTTTTTTTTGTTTTTTTCCTAAAATTATTTTTTTTGCATGGAACAAAATTCTTTTAGGTTTTTTGGATCATTCCAAACAGAAAAGGTCTTTAGTGACTTTTCTGTAAAGTTGATAGTTTTTGATATATAAGCGATTAAAAATTGAAAAATTGCGAAATCGGCCATTTTTAACCCTCAAGAAAAGAACTATGTGAAAAACCCAAAATCAAAAAACAATTATTTTAAAACAGTTTCACAAGACACAAGAGAAGCAACTGATAAAATTTTGTAGGTCCGGCTATAAGACTCTGTACCTATCCGCCCGTTCAAAATCGTAGAATACGGTCGCTACGAGCAGACCTGCAGCAGGCCTGGTCGCGTAAACAGAGAGAGAGAGAGAGAGAGAGAGAGAGAGAGAGAGAGAGAGAGAGAGAGATCGCACGTCAATTCGGTGTTGGCGTCGTTCTATTTCAGGCTACGTTCCCGAGTGCCTGACCCAGGAGAATATAGAATCTATACAGTACTACTGATACTACAAGGAGCGTACAATAATTATAACTACGGAGAAAATTTTTTGGATATTTTTAAAAATAATTTGGATAATTTTTGCTATTTTATTGTAGATATTGTGTCAAAATTTATAAATTACAATTTTGAAATAAGTAATTTATATTAATAATTTATATTATTGTACTACATTTGAAGAGGGTAGGCGGCGCCTACCTTGCCTACCCCGACGGGCCGCCCCTGTCAAGAACTATGTGAAAAACTGAAAATTTGAATGTTGCCAAGGTAGGTAGATATTCTTTAAACATCGATTGATGAAATCCCGAATAGTTTTTTGCAATACAATATCAAAAACCCCTTTGTTTTTTAATTGCCAATCAAGCGTGCGCGACACTATTTTCCACCGTTGCATGTGTATACAGTATGGTGCAAATGAAAGAAATAAATTCGTTATTTCATAAACTGGCAACTTTAAGGAAAAATCCCGAAACAGGTCGATTTTTATTTTTAAGTTACGATATTGTGACATATATGGTATACTAGTGACGTTATCCATCTGGGCGTGATGACGTAATCGATGATTTTTTAAATAAGAATAGGGGTCATGTGCTAGCTCATTTGAAAGGTTCTTCAATTATCTATTCAGTAATATAAACATTTCCATAATTATTTATACAGGGTGTCCAATAATTTAATTTTCTTGTCAATTTGCCAAATGATTTAATTTAATAAAAATTTTTGGACACCCTGTATAAATAATTATGTACATGTTTATATTACTGAATAGAGAATTGAAGAAAGAACCTTTCAAATGAGCTAACACACGACCCATATTCTCATTTAAAAAAATTATTGATTACGTCATCACGCCCAGATGGATGACGTCACTAGTATACCATATATGCCACAATATCACAACTTAAAAATAAAAATCGACCTGTTTCGGTATTTTTCCTTAAAGTCGCCGGTTTACGAAATAACGAATTTATTCCTTTCATTTGCACCATACTGTATACACATGCAACGGTGGAAAATAGTGTCGCGCAGGCTTGATTGGCAATTAAAAAACAAAGAGACTAAGTTTTCACTCTAATGGCATATAAAACAACATAATGCTATTTTACATTCCACCAGAATGAAAACAATGGGAAAACAATGCAGAAAATTGAAAATGGTTATTCATTTTTAAAAAACAAAGGTTTTTGATATTGTATTGCAAAAAACTCTTAGGGATTTCATCAATCGATGTTTAAAGAATATCTACCTACCATGGCAACATTCAAATTTTCAGTTTTTCACATAGTTCTTGAGGGTTAAAAATGGCCGATTTCGCAATTTTTCAATTTTTAATCGCTTATATGTCAAAAACTATCAACTTTAGAGAAAAGTCACTAAAGACCATTTCTGTTTGGAATGATCCAAAAAACCTAAAAAAATTTTGTTCATAGCAAAAAAAATAATTTTAGGAAAAAAACAAAAAAAAACGTTTAAAAAATTTTTGACCAACGTTTGGTCCTGGCAACATGCAAATTTGTTAAAAGGGGTCCTTTTTGAGTAAGATGGTGCAAAAAATCCGAATTAGAATATTTTTACTAGCGGATGCGCAGTGGCTTTCTGGACTATTAGAACTTTTGCTGCTAATATGTTTTACGCTCCTATATCTCGGCAGATCTAACGAAGATAAATAAATACCTGATAATTTGCCGCTAAAAAATATACTAAGGGCCGCATGTGGTGTGCGGATCAGTGCATCTCTAATTTAATGATCTTACCTTTGATCAAAATAAACCAAAAAGACCTCCCATAACCGGGCTATTGGCTGGATTTTGTGACAGTGTTAAATTTCTTCATCGTTTTTAATCCAATGATCGAGTTATTCGCTAATAGCGTGACTTAAATTGAGTCTTGTTCTTCTTCTAATCAAAATCCCACATCTAATAATCTTTATTAATTATCCACTTTTTACTGGTTTTTAAATTTTGATAAATAAAATTATATGGTTTAAGCAGGTGCAGGAATATTTTGTACATTAGGTAGATTTTGCATGAGACAAGTGGGGTTTTAGAACGGATATAGAAAATATAGCACCTGTATGGTGTCGTTGCAGTAATCATTTAGAAGCTTAAAATCTTTACTTTTATTTAATATTATTTTCTAACGAGCTTAACGAGTTAAATTGTGATAACGTATCTTTCCTATTTATCATCCTAATTTGGAAATAGACCGTCTTGCCTGCTTGTTTAATTCATCTCTCATTAAAATCTTGAAGGTAAACACGAGCAAAAGCTAAATCTAAGAACCATAAGGATTCATAACTATAAAAAATTTTTGTTTCTCGTTAATTCTCTTGCTGATGGTTCATCAATTTTACCAAAAGTAGTCGTAGTCCAGGGCTAGAGATGCATCAAGTCAAACTAGTTTGAGTTTACTCAACAAACTTGACTTGACTTGAAAACCAAACTTTTTTTGTAAAAAAGTTTGACTTGACTTGATTTCGATATCTTTAGGTTTGACTTGAAATCAAACTTCTTCAAACAGTTTGAAGTTTGAATATCATATTGTGCAACGTGTTTATTTTTAATTCTAATTGACAGCATACCGCCTTTTGTTTTGACTTATTTGGACAGATCTGAACCTGACTCTGCTACTCCGCAAATTAGTTATAAATAGGTTATATTCATATTTAGAAGCATATGCTTTGCTAGTCTGTTGTAATACGTTAGTTTTGAAAGGTGTGCTTTGTGCAATATTGCCTGAACCTGAACTTTTTTCCGCTCAGAGTACATACCAGAACAAAATGAGTCTGATTTTGAAAATATCCCCACTGCAAAAATTAAGAGAAAAAAATCTGTAGACAAGGCAGAATTGATTAACAAGAAAAATAAATATATAGGTAAACTGATTTTATAATGTTCCGGCAGGCGATTCCAAAACAATGAAAAGTGCAAAGTGCACATTATGTAAAAATAAGAACAGTGTTCTTATTTTTCATAAAAATGACATAGTGGAACTAGTTCTTTAAAACATCTGAAGGTGCATTTAAATCAAAGCGAACACGAACGAACGAACGAAGGAACGAGTTCGTAGGTGATCGCTAGGTTATTCGTTCGCTACAAAGTAGGACCACAGCATAATAAAATCTAATATATTCTAATCTAATATATATTTACTATACTATGCTGTCTGTCTTATATTTACTATCCTGTGGTAGGACCATTTACATTGAAGCGAACCAATGTCGGATACAGATGAAGATATAATCGTTAGCGCTGCTAGTTTTATAGTTATTGCAGGACTTGCAGAAAAAAAATTAAGAAGAGAGTTTGGTGTTCAAGATTGTTACAAAAGGGAAAAAGGAGGAGGTGGTGCCTTGTTAAGTGATTTAATGACTGACAATTTATTCCAAGTTACAAATTTCTGTAGAATGTCTATGGAAGATCTTGAGATTTTGTTGAATTTGATTGGACCTAGCATTTCTAAAAATGATACAAATTTCAAAAAAACAATTACTGCTAAAGAAAGAATGCTGCTAACCCTCCGCTTTCTTGCAACGGGTGACTCCTATATGCAAGTCTTGTACTTTTTCAAAATTTCAACAAAAAAATCTATAACAAATGAATTATGAAAAATATATTTATTGGTAAAATTTAATTAAACAATTAACTATATTAGTAGGTCTGTAATTTTAATATTATATTATTTGTATATGTACAAAATAAGTGCACTACCCGACATTAATTCGGTTTTAGTCACCAGCCAGATGGATTTAAAAGCGTAAAAATAATATGTATTTAGCAGTGACGTAAATTTTCGTTATTTTTGACTATTTGTAACGATTCCTATAACTATCAATACCAGGTACTTTATACTCTTAATGGTAATAGTTTTATTAGTCATCTAACAAATATAAAACTACAAAAGTGTATTTCTGGACCATGGTTCTGCCACTCTGCCAATTCGTTTTTATTATAGATTAAAGAATAGTAGGATTTTTTTATTAGAGTTACAACAATAAAGCAACAAATAATGTAAAATATCAAAGAACCTTTTAGTACTGGCAGGTACTTATTTTTTCCCAAGTTTCGAGAAATGCGGGAATGCATATTGCCTGCATGTGTATTTAAGATGAGCCAGTCACACATTGTTAAGTTATTGTCGTGTTTCTTGCCAGTGAAATTTTAATACAATGTTAAAAAATGCAATGTGTTTTCTGCAAGGGAAAAAATGAGAAAATAATCAAATACAAATATGTCATTTTCTGAAATATAAATATAAATTTTGATACGACTTCAATTTCATTTTGTCCTGTCTTTATTCTATAATTATTATTTAATTTAAACCAAAAATAATTTATCCAGGTATTTTTTATTTTGTTGAAAATTTTGACGATAAGTTTTATTTAATATTTAATTTAAATCTGTCATTATCAACTAATAGTTTGTGATAAATAAAACGTGCAAAAATGTCTGGCAATTATAAATTCATATTTCTTCTTCTTCTTAAGATGCTGTGCATTTCTGCATAGGCGTCCACCGTTTATTGTCTTGTCAGGTGAAACGTTAGATAGTCAGGATTACATAAATTTGTTTTTAACAGCATTGCGAAGCATTTCATAGCTGCGGGTTCCTGTCCATTGGCGATTACGCAGCCATGACATCTTTTAACGGCCCAGTCCTCTCTTACCCTTCTTTCCGTCGAGTATCAGTTATTTAAATGTGTATCGTTCTCCTCGTAACAAAAATGTTGTTGCTTAGTAAAAAATTCTTCTAATAATTTATTTAATATGACTCATTTATATCGGCAATTCAGACATGTATTAAACTTATAATTAATATTTAATAATTATATATTTAATAATTATAATTGCCAATATTTATGAGTTGCGTTCCTGAAAAATTACTAAACATTTTATCTCGAAGAAAAGTATAATATGTATATACTAAATAAATTAATTTTCAAACCCTTTCAAACTAGTTTGACAAACAGTTTGAATTTTCAAACCTGTAACCATTGACCAGTTTGACTTGACTTGAATTAATTCCAGAAGGATTGACTTGAGTTTGACTTGAAATTAAGTCAAACTCAAGTCAAGTTCAAACATTCAAGTCAAACTTGTGCAACTCTATCCAGGGCGCATCTGTTCTGAGATGGATGTTGAGAGGTGACTCAAATTTGTTTGCAGAAATTGCTTGAAAATAACTCAAATAAGGGGTGTATTCTGTAACACTTCCGTTAAATTTTAGTGGCCTCTAAAATTTTAGCGCCCGCTAAAAATATTTTGGTATTCTGTAAATCATACATCCGTTAAAATCATAACCTAAACCGTTAAAACTCCCTCTAAATAAAAATATTTTAGAGGATGTCAAAACGTACCCGCTAAATTTTTAGCAGCCCGTTAAATGTGGTTTGATTATTTTTGTTGGGTTATGTTTGTATGAATAGTACTTTGTTATTCTTGTATTATACTGGAGATAAATATTTAAAAATGGAAAATGGCTTTTTATAATGTATTTGGTGAAGAAGTACTTAATAAATAATAATGAAAGGTAAGTCTCATTTTTACTTTACAATTGACACACTACACCTATAAGTAACAAAATTCAAATGTTTGTTTCTTTTTGTAGAGCTGATTTCAGATTACAACATAAACACAAAGTAAATAATTGACCTGAAAGTAAATAACTACAATTACCATTTCAAAGGAAGTGTAATACCTACCTAAGTACCTAGAAATGTTATTGAAAAAGTGTTGGATGTCAAAGATGTTTGTCAAAGCAATTAAATCCTATTAATGCAGGTAAAATTATTTAAAGTTATTGTGGAACATTACAAAACGTACCAAATGATTACAAAGGTAAAGTTTCAGAAGGTTTATAACCAGATGCAGATTAATAAGATGACCTTAATGTTATTGAAAATAGACCATTTGACCAAAATTAGTGTCGAAGGGGAGAAGAAAAAATAAGATATGCATTTTTTCAGCAATATTTTAATGTATAACTTTATAAATAAAAATGTTTAATTGGAAAATATGAGTTTTACTAAAAAATAATTAAATATAAGTATTATTTTCTAGGAAACTGTCATTTTCTTCTTCTTCTTAAGGTTTTTGGCCTCTAACACTCAGTTTTCGGTCAATTTCTAGGTTAAAAGTAGTTCAAAACGATCAACGTGCGACGTTGCCGTATTTGTTCCAAAACCTTTTAGAGGATTCCTCTAAAATAATATTATTTTAGCGGTCCTCTATAATATGTGTTTACAGAATGACAATCTAACCGAAAAGTTTTAGAGGACCGTTAAAAGTTAAATTTTAGAGGCCTCTTAAATTTAACGGAAATGTTACAGAATACACCCCATAAAAATATTTCAGTTATTCTCCCACTCAAAATGGTCCGGAACATTATTTAAATATTCAAAATGTGAAAATATGAAGGAAAAATTCGATTGTTTTATTGGTTTTTTGATTATATCTTTAAAACTATTTATTTCTGAGAAAAGTTGTACTAAAATAAAAGTTGCGTAATTAAATTTTATACAATATAGAATTGGATAAGAATTTAAAAAATAGTTACCCTTGTTGCAAAATAGCAATAATTGCGAAAAAACCATTCAAAAACAAGTATTCGCATTTTACGTTTTTCAACCATTTATGCTACACTTAGGACCTTCATATTTTACCCAGCAAACCTTTATGATATAGTAAAACAACACTGTAAATTTCATTAAGATCGGTTTAATAGATTTTGCAAAATAAATTTTGCAATCCAGCTTTCGCAAAAAAATATAATTTTTTTAAAATGTTGCAGGACTGAAAATAAAGCAGATAGCAAGTCGAATTTTTTCGCTTATACAAGTGTACTGTACCTTGCATTTGCAATTTGCAATATTAAAATCAATTAATCACCAGGGCGTCAGGAAATTTTTTAAATAAACATTAATTTTTGGTGCTACGCGCAGGACAGCGGTGTTAGATTCAAACAAGTTGATTTCCACCAAAATTTCGTCCAATCTTTATCTAATATATTATTTTCTTACTCTATATTTTGTTGTATTTTAATATTTTAATTCCACAAGAATCAAACTAATTTTATTATTGTTGGAATGCCCAATCAGAGCAAACTATCCGCTGTCCTGCGCGTAGCACCAATAATTAATGTTTATTTAAAAAAATTCCTGACGCCGTGGTAGTTAATCGATTTTAATTTTGCAAATAAAAGGTACAGTAAGTACACTTCTATACGCAAAAAAAAATTTAACTTGCTATCTGCTTTATTTTCAGTCCTGTAACATTTTGAAAAAATAAATTTTTTTGCGAAAGCTGGATTGCAAAATTTATTTTGCAAAATTTATTAAACCGATCTTAATAAAATTTACAATATTGTTTTACTGTATCATAAAGTTATTCTGGGTGAAATATGAAGGTCCTAAGTGTAGCATAAATGGTTGAAAAACGTAAAATGCGAATATGTACTTGTTTTGTATGGTTTTTTCGCAATTATTGCTATTTTGCAACAAGGGTAACTATTTTTTAAATTTGTAGCCAATTCTATATTGTAGGAAATTTAATTACGCAACTTTTATGTCAGTACAACTTTTTTCGGAAATGAATACTTTTAAAGTTATATTCAAAAAACGAAAAAAAAAATCGAATTTTTCCTTCATTTTTTGACATTTTGATTATTTAAACAATGTTCCGGACCTTTCTGAGAGGGAGGATAAATCAAATATTATTATTTGAGATATTTTCAAGCAATTTCTGCAAAAAAATTTGAGTCACCTCTCAACGTCCAAATGTACTAATATTTTTACAGATGCGCCCTGGTCTATCGACATCGAAAGTAGTCGGCCCATGTTTACATTTGATTGTGTTTCGTTTTTATTAATTTGTTCATCTCTTTTCTATGTCCTATGATCATTCTCCATATTTATATTTGTGTTCCGTAGAAATCGTGTTCCATGTCTTTTGAGATGCTCTCTCAGTGTTATCTTTTTATTTGTGTTACTAAAGTATTTATTTCGTTGGCTGCACATGGATTCGCTCCCGGGTTCAGGTAGGAAGACCTAACCCTTCGGTCATAACTTAACTTTCGGGTATGAGTTTCGGAGCCAACTCGTGTACAATAAAAGTGGTTTTATAGGGGTTGGGAGCGAATCCATGTGCGCCGATTTCGTTTCTGATTCGTTTATAGGGGTTGAGTGTCTGTTATGTTTGTTGTGTTCTATTTGTTAAAACGTTTTCTTCTTTTCTTCACATTTTGTCTTCACTTCTAGTCTAAAACAGGGAGTTTAATTTTTTGATATGTTAGTGTTCGTTACTTTTCTCTCTCCAAGTGATTCCGTTGTTGTGTGAATTAGGTATGTTATTTTTGAGTTTTTCCCAGCTTTCCTCGATGATATTTCTAATATATTTTATTCTAAGCAATATTCACTGATATTATTTTTCTGTTCTGAGAAAAAGATGAATAAAGAAACGGAAATCTTAAATATCATCAAAACAAGAAAATTGAAATATCTCGGACATACCACACGTCGAGAGAGATACAACTTGCTCCAATTCATTATGCAGGGAAAGATTCAAGGAAAAAGAAGCATGGGGAGACGCAGAATATCGTGGCTGCGCAACCTGAGAGAATGGTACCTACGGATGTACATCAAATGAACTTTTCAGAGCAGCCGTATCTAAAGTCCGAATAGCTATAATGATTGCCGATCTCCGTCGCGGAGATGGCACTTAAGAAAGAAGATTTTTTTTAATGTCAAATATGACCGATGCTCTGAAGGGCACGAAGGATTATGAGAAAGAAGAAGAAGGTGTCAAGTCATTACAATTCTACAAAGTATGAACGTTGCTACGAAATTAATAAAAAAAAGAATGTGTGTGTACTTTGTACGCACGTAAGAAGTTATACTTCTATTATATGATTATATGATTATAAACGAAATTAATATACTTTTTATTTATATTTTATTTAAATATTAAATTAATTTATACTTAATACTTCTCAAACATTTTTATTAAAACAGTGCCAAAAATTAAAATAATAAAAAAATAAAACACACACAAACACATTAAAAATGCCACAAATGATTTCTGAACATTAATTGTCGGAAAAATTTTTAACTAAATACGTATTTTCTGAAAATAAAATTATATAATAAATATACTTACAATCATAAAATGTATAAAAAAAATAAAAAAATAAAAGTTTCTATTCGGATTCGAACCAACTTACCACGCGGCTGGTATTTGCGTTGTATTGGGATTCACCCGCATTAAAACTGCACCACAGAGACAGCTTGTCATTATGTGCGAAGATCGTCTAACTAAACAGATTAACCTTTTGACATTTTTAACTTATGTAAATCAAATTATTTTGATTTTGAATTGAAATGATTTAGAATTGAAAAAATACAACAAAACATAGGGTAAGAAGACAATATATTAGGTGAATATTGATAGAAATTTTGATGGTAATCAAATTACCTATGTAAAAAAAAGTATTACATACTACTTATGTATTTTGGTAGGTTCAAGGTAGGTATCGGAGCCCGTATAACGACTAATAAATTTCGCAATCACTTGCGTCGTGCAAAGTGGCTATGTTCAAATATCATAACAAAATTTGATCAACTATTTATAAAACACTTACCAGTGAAAGATTCTTTAGCTTTGAATAAGCGAGATCTGCGGCACTCATACTAGGCACAGTTTGATGAGCTTTCACATTGGCATGCAACAATCATCTCTTCTATGTAAATAAGTCCAAAAATATAATATGAAAACTATTTAAAAAGGCAGTATAACCATTAACTAACTTTTTGTTTGTTGTTTCTCTTCCTACAAATTTTAAAACGCAACAAGCATACATTATAACCAAACACAGTCCCACAGCTGCCATATTGGATAATTTTTGTCATGTCATTTGAACATCCAATCAGAACAAAGTTATAATGCGCATGCGCCCGGTCGCTAGGTTTTCCCATATAAAATTTCACCGTCATTACGCCCGTAAAGAAGTATAACTTCAAAAACGTAATTATCTTTTACTAAAAAGTAAAAATATGTGTGGGGTTTCATAAAAAAACATAACATGTATATTTGAAAATATTTTTAAATTATTGTCCTATAATATATGCCCAACTTTTACCTAAATATACATGGTTTTCATATCTCTTACGACAAACGAGTAATCGGACTTCCTCGCAGTAATACCGCACCCTGTATAATATACAGGGTGTCCAGAAACTCTACCGACAAACGAAGACAGGAGATTCCTCAAATAATTTTAATATATTTTAACCCAATTCTCCTAGTCCGAAAATCCTTTAAACATGGCGTCTTGTGATTAGTTTTTCTTAAATAACTTCATAACGCTTCTATTGAGAAAAACGAAAATTGGTTCATTTTATCTTTAATTTTTAAGCATTTTTGACTCTAGATTATCAAATTGTGAGGTATTCTACAACTAAAAGGTACTCTTATTTTAAGTCGATAGGATACACTGTTTTCTAGAAAAATCGATTTAAAAATTTTTCTTTTCTTGAATTTCCAAAAAAATTAAAAAAAAACTATTTAGAAATCCGAAAACTGGTTTGTTTATTTATATTTCAGAGATGAATCGATTTCATTAATTGCGAATTTCTGGTACGGGTCATATGCGTCCGTTTTGGGTAGGTCAACGGTTATTTTATCGCATAACATTTTTGTCTTTAATTTTAAGCATTTTTGAATCTAGATTATTAAGTTATGAGGTATTCTAGTACTAAAAGTTACTCTTGCTTTAAATTGGTAAAATACACCGATTTTTTTGAAAAATTTTTAAAATTTTTTTCAAATTCAAAAAACGAAAAATTTTAAAATCGATTTTTCTAGAAAACCGTGTGTTCTAGCGACTTAAATTAAGAGTACTTTTTAGTACTAGAATACCTCACAATTTAATAATCCAGTGCCAAAAAGGCTTAAAAATTAAAGACAAAAAAGTTATGTGATAAAATAGCCGTTGCTCTACCCAAAACGGACGCCTATGATCAATACTAGAAATTTGCAATGAATGGAATCTATTTACCTCTAGAAGATAAATCTACGTACCTACCGATTTTTGTTTTTCTAAATTGAAGCGTTCTGGAGGTATTTAAGAAAAACTAATTATAAGACGCCATTTTCAAAGAGCTCTAGCTCCCTTAGGAAGCATTTTCGGACTAGGTGAATTGAGCTAAATTGTCTTAAAATTATCTGAAGAATCTCCTGTCTTCGTTTGTCGGTAGAGTTTCTGGAGACCCTGTATATTATAAATATAAACCAAACTGCTAAAGTAAGTTCGCAAATGGCATAATTGAAATAATACACATCTTCCGATACAAAATTGTATCAAATATTCCATCCCGAAATCCCTTAATATAACGCTTGCGAGAACAAGTGTTATTTACTACCCCCAACCTGCGATTTTTGGGCACTGCCACGAACAATAACCAGGGGATTACCGGAATATTTGGTGGAGTTTTTGGATATTGCAGAGGGGAAAGTGCTGTGGTATACGGACGATTGTTTGATATTGATGGACGTGGGAAACTCCGTTTTATTTTGCACTACCCCTACCCCTCAAATGTGATTCACAACAGTTGGTGGATATGTTGGGATTTATTTCAAGATACAATTTCAAACACTTAAAATTTAGATGTAGCTATACAGGGTTGGCCAAAGAAAAGAGTCCAACTCGACCACCAGATTTTTATTTTTAAATTAAAATCTTTTGATATATAGTTCATACTAGTGACGTCATCCATCTGGGTGTGATGACTTAATCGATGATTTTTTAATGGGAATAGGGGTCTTGTGGTAGCTCATTTAAAAGGGTGTTTAATTCTCTATTTAGTAATATAAACATTAATATCATTATTGATACAGGATGGCCAAAAAAATAATTTTTGAATTAAATTAATTAATGCAAAAAGAAGAATGTATGTAATTTACTTAACTCAAAATACATTCTATTAGTATCAGAAAATAGAAAAAAGTGTTTATTTCACAAATTAACATTTCTTTTTGCTTAAATTAAATCACAAACAGCCTCCCACCTACCTCTTGGCAGTTTGAACATTTAAAATTAATTTAATCTTTTAGTCACCCTGTATAAATAATGATATTAATAAACGTCAAAGTTTTCAACAGAATAAATCATGCTCTTACACCTTCAAGAATGTACAAAATTAATTTAGCAGACACTCCAAACTGTACTTGCGGTAAATATGGAGACTTGACACATAATATGCTATTAGAATGTGATAACCAATAGGGAAATATTGCAAGTTTTTATGAAGACTTACGAAAACTAAATGTCTGTTTTCCATTGCACTTAAATGAATGATTTTTCTCTGAAAACGTAGAAATCTTTAATTGTATTTATAGCTTAATCAGGAAATGTAAATATAAACTTTAAACCATATGTACTAACCATAGAATTAAGACGAAACTTGTAAGCAATCTGCGAACACACCAATATTGTAATAAACCATATAATATGAAAAAATGAAAAAAAAATAAAAGAAAAAACAAAAAAAAACAATATATAAAAAATTAATATAACTAAGCAAAAGATGACAAAAACTAAATAAAAAATAAAAAAAGAAAGTATATATATATTATAAAATATAAATATTATATTGTACTCCATAAAAAAATATTATAAAAAACAAAACTCAAACAAAAGAATCAACTAAAAATAGATAATAAAAAAATAAAAAAAAGAAAAAACAAACAGTTAAAACAACTCAATTATATACTTTTAATTTACACTCACCACTAACTAACTCTGATTGTAGATCTGTGAATACAACATACAAAATAGTCTGGTCAATTGGCTATGCCAAGGCCATAAAAAAATGTTTATATTACTGAATAGAGAATTGAACACCCTTTCAAATGAGCTACCACACGACCCCTATTCCCATATAAAAAAGCATCGATTACGTCATCTCGCCCAGATGGATGACGTCACTAGTATGAAATATATATCAAAAAATTGTAATTTAAAAATAAAAATCGACTTGTTTCGACATTTTCGTAAAATCTATTAACTACTGCCAAATATCGAGGTGGACTCTTTTGTTTGGCCCACCCTGTATAGTTAGTCCTGCCATATATATTCATATGAAATATTCAACTAAAAAAATTTAACGTAGATACTGGTTTGATTTGAAAATGTTTGCACAATTTATTTCTGATATAATTAATCAAAAAAGTACACAAAAATCATTATTTATTATTTTAATTTATTTTAATAATGAATTTTGTATCTCGGACCTTTCTTCTTTTCTTTATGAGATGTCGCTACAGCGTCTTAAAAGTGGATTTTAATATTATTTTTATAATTCAACTTAAATACGCAGTTTATTTTTGCCTTGGTTCAGAGGTGTTCACGTAGCCCTACTGAAGACGTCTAGAGACAGAAACAACTGTCTATGGATGGTGGATATCCTCTGAATTGAAAGGAAACCTTAACCGTTGTTCACTTTTATCTTTTATTTTTATCTTTACTCAGATTTTGAGTATTTGGAACTGTCTTTCGGACCCTTACCTAGACGAGTAAGACGAAATGTGATTGCATATTGTAGAACCCTGTTCGCTTCTCTTTATACGTCGTCTCTTGGCTTATAAATTGTCAGAGATAAAGGATGTTACCAGGAAGTGGTTCCAAGAGAGGTTTCAAATTTAAATCATTTTATTATTTTAATTTTATTTTAATGATGGATTGATTCACTTCTAAAAAGTGGATTTTAATATTATTTTTATAATTCCACTTGAATACGCAGTTTATTTTCGTCTTGGTTCAGAGGTGTTCACGTAGCCTTACTGAAGACGTCTAGAGACAGAAACAGCTGTCTAGGGATGGTGGATATCACCTGAATCGAAAGGAAATATAAACTGTCGTTCATTTTTATCTTTTACAAAAAAATTATTCAAATAAAACACCGAAACCTGTTAGATATATCAGTCAGTAATTTACGAAGTTTCAAAAGAGTATTTTAAGTATTTGAGCAAGTATTTAAACTTCCTGATTTGTTTGAAGTCTTTTCCAGCTACATATGTCTTTGCATGTCGGTAATTATTTCTACCTATAATGGTTTTTGTCTTTTTGGTTTTTATTTTCAAACACAAAGCTTATTTTCAAACACAACGTAAGAGATATCATTTAACAAAATGGTAAAGATCTTCGATATTATCTGCCATTCTGTTAATACCTCTATTAGAGTATGCCACTGCTTCTGCGAATGCTTTTTTTTACGTGTAAATTAAAAAACATTGGATAAAGTATATAACCTTGTCTTACTATTTTTTTATTGAAACATCTTCCATGTTGTAGAAATTTTGAAGACGTACTGTTGATGTCTGGTTCCGCCACAGATTGGTAAAAGGGATCGTTCAAGTATTACGTAACGCAGGTTGGGGGCGTGGTCAAAAATCTTCAAAAATTGCGTTAAACAATAGTTAAACGCCCATTAGAGTGCGTTACGTAGGGGGGGGGAGGGGTCAAATATCGCGTTACGTAATACTTGAACGCTCCCTAATTCTTATATCCTTGGTATCCCATCCAAACTCTTATAGACATTTTCTCATTAGTACGTTAATAAAAATTAACGTTTGAGGATTTAAGTCACCCAGACCTGTTTGAGGAGCATACACACACACAACATTCAATACCTCTTTATCAATTACAAATTTCACTAACATCATTCTATCAGTTGTAAGAACGAGTGATAGAATGATGTTAGTGAAATTTGTAATTGATAAAGAGGTATTGAATGTTGTGTGTGTGTGTGTGTGTGTGTGTGTGTGTGTGTGTGTGTGCGTGTGTGTGTGTGTGTGTGTGTGTGTGTGTGTGTGTGTGTGTGTGTGTGTGTGTGTGTGTGTGTGTGTGTGTGTGTGTGTGTGTGTGTGTGTGTGTGTGTGTGTGTGTGTGTGTGTGTGTGTGTGTGTGTGTGTGTGTGTGTGTGTGTGTGTGTGTGTGTGTGTGTGTGTGTGTGTGTGTGTGTATGTTCCTCAAACAGATCTGGGTGAGAATGAAAGAAGAGCTTTCTATGGCCAATTAGGAGACATCCTGAGTGATATTCCATCAGAGGAGAAAGTTATAATAGGAGGTGATTTCAATGCACATGTGGGCCAAGCCAAGGCAGGATACGAAGTAATACATGGGGAATTAGGCTTTGGAACTAGAAATGAAGCTGGAGATGACATGCTTGAATTAGTAACAGCATTGGATATGGCGATTGTTAACACATTCTTTAAAAAGAGAGAAACTCAACTTATTACCTACAAAAGTGGACAACATCAATCCCAAATAGACTATCACCAGATGATATTCCTGGGGAAGTATGGAGAACATTGGGACAGACAGGAACAAGGTGGCTAGCAGGTGTAGTATAATATGAATATGAACCCTCTGTATAAATCATAATTTAAATATGATGTTATTAACCTTTAGGGTATTGAACAGACAAAAACAATAGTTTATAGTTTTGTATCAAATCTTTAATATGCATGAACTTGAACTATATCTGTTATGATTTAGATAGGTATAAAAACACGCTGAGCAATCAGTATGGGGAGACAAATATTTATTAACTTACTATGAAGAAGGCGAAGCGTTATGAATCTTTAATGTTATTATTTACATGTTGGTCGTACCAGTGAATAAAGTACAATGTATAGCAAGACGTATTTATTCTTTTTAATTAAGTAGAACCAAAGAGGCAATAACATCACACTATTTACGACCCAGGTGACCCAGGTCTATTTAATAGAATTATGGAAGTTGGACAAATGCCAGACGAATGGAGAAGCAGTATACTGGTACCTGTTTACAAAAACAAGGGAGATATACAACAATGTACAAACTACAGGGCTATAAAACTGCTTAGACAAACCATGAAAATATGGGAAAGAGTAATTGATAGATAGATACGTGAAGAGACCGAAATATCCGAGAATCAATTTGGCTTTATGCAGGGCAGATCAACAACAGATGCACTTTTCATTATAAGGCAGTTGATGGAAAAATACAGGAGTAAAGAAACAAACTCATATGGTATTCATTGATCTTGAGAAAGCATATGATAGAGTTCCTCGAGAGATTCTGTGGTGGGCACTCAATAAGAAAGGAGTCCCTGGTGAATATGTAAAGATTGTGAGGGATATGTATGAGGGAGTAACGACTAGTGTTAGGACAGGTGTGGGAGAGATTGATAAATTTCATGTGAAAGTAGGATTGCACCAAGGCTCTGTGCTTAGTCCGTATTTATTCTCATTAGTTTTGGACCAGATAATAGCGAAACTACAGTGTAACATTCCATGGTGCTTAATGTATGCTGATGATGTCGTGTTAGTAGGAAATAGTAAAAGAGACTTAAAACAAAAACTGGGACAGTGGAGGCAAGCTATGGAGGAAAAAGGTTTAAAACTTAGTAGGACAAAAACAGAGTATTTGGAATGTTCATTTAAAGATGGAATTACTACAAATAAAATGGTATCTTTGGATGGTGAACTGATTGTAAAAAGCAATAGTTTTAAGTACCTGGGATCGGTATTGCAGAGTAATGGAGAAATAGATGGAGATGCATGCACTAGAATTAGGGCTGGATGGATGAAGTGGAAAGAAGCGAGTGGTGTGTTGTGTGACAGAAAAATTCCAATGAAGCTGAAGGGAAAATTCTATAAAACAGTCATAAGACCGGCTATGGTAATGTACGGAACTGAATGTTAAGCAGTAAAGAAGAAAGAGGAACAACGAATGCATGTGGCGGAAATGAGAATCCTTAGATGGATTCTCATTAATGCCAAAATGAGATAGTGTGGCACCAATTAATGCCAAAATATGAGAGCATAGGTTAAGATGGTTTGGTCATGTTCAACGTCGAGACGTTAATCACCAAATACGAAGAATAGTTGAAGTGCAGATTCGTGGAAGGAGCAGGAGAGGAAGACCAAAGAAGACCTGAGGGGAGACGATAAGGCAGGACATGTTGGTAAAGGGGATTGACGTTGATATGACCCAAGATAGAATTGTGTGGAGGAATACAATTAGGGAAGCCGACCCCGCATAGGGATAAGGCAAAGAGAATGATGACATCTTTCATGTCGTTGAAATTTTGAAGACGTACTGTTGATATCTGGTTCCACCACAGATTGGTAATAATTCTTATATCCTTGACATCCCATCCAAACTCTTGTAGATATTTTCTCATTAGTACGTTTAATAAAAATTAACTTCACAACAATTTAATTTGCCACAAGGTCTACAATTTGCCAAACAAATTGACCAAATAATCCGATTTCAATTGAAAAGTACGTTGGATAAGTGGAGTGCTCTTTTATATGTAAAAAATGGCCAAATTCTACCACATATAGACCTCAATGCAGATCTGTCCTACTCTATACAGTATTTGTAGAGGCGATCCAATTCTAGCATTAATTTTGGGACGATAACGGGAAAATTCCCTAATTACTGAATTACTTCATTTAAAATATTGTTATAATTCGGAATATTCTATACTTATATGAAAAGTGTAAAAATAAATTACTAGATTAATTATCAATTTTAGTATGTTATGTTAAAATAAATTTTACAAAAGACACACATAACAAACTTTATTAGTAAACAACCAAAAGAGGGTTAATCTTCAACACGGTGGCGGCTTCTTTACGGCAGCTAAAAGCATCTTGCAACCCAACATCAAAAACACTGACTTCGTCACCACCTCAAGAGCTTGCCGCTCGTAATCTAGTGAAAGACACCATCATAGAAAAGGCACTACAATGAAGTACTTACGGTAGCTAATCTCAACAAAGGAGAACGAGACGCTAACCAGACGCCACAGGTGCAACGAGTTGAGTTGAGAGCGCCTACCAACTCTGCAGACATGTCTAGCTTGAAGTGGTTTACTCAAAATCATAAACTTACATTTTTTTTATTGAAGTCGCGACTACCGCGGTAGCTACGATTTATAAAAAAAATTAACTACTGATAGATATTTAAGCACATGTTTAATATAAAATGACAAACATAGTATAAAAATGAAATAGAGCCATGAAGAAATCATAATTAGAACTAAAATTGTATAGAATTTTTTCGTAAAGCTTATATTAAGAAATATCAAAACAACAGTATTTATACCCATCTCTTCTTCTTTTTCTCCTTTTGCGTTTCAGCGTTTCAATATTGTTTATTTTACATTTGCTGCTCATCCATTTCTTCTGATTTTTCCGGTCTGCTCTCATGCAATTCTACTTGGAATGCTACTCATTACATTACTCCCACTTCTTCAGTCGTCTTTCTCGTTTTGTGCCTAGTTTCTTTGTTCTATCTCTTTATCTTTTCCTTGCTTTTATTATCCTCTTAGTTAAATTCTTTGGGGTTTCCGTATTAGATGAGTGTACCGGTCCAACTGGTTCCTCTCTATTTTTTCTATACTGCGTTCCACGGTCACCTTTCAGCACAGACTCTTATGAAGAACAGTGTTGCCAAGAGATATTAATATTTATATTAAATAAATTTTAAAGTAGGTATTTTTATACCTCACTTGGTCTATTAAATTTGTCAGTATGTATGAGAAATCCTGTAAGCTGTCAAAGCAAAGGGAGTTTAGCTCGGTGGTAGCGCGTTCGACCGGAGATCGAGAGGTCCCTGGTTCGAATCCGTGTGTTATCTAACTTTTTTTTATTCTTAGCATCGTTTTAATAAAAATTTTTGGAAAGTAGTAAGTAAAAATTAGTTTAATCTTTAAATACAAATAACCTGTTGAAAGTATATTTATTTCGTTGAAATCATATAATAGAAGTATAACTTCTTACGTGCGTACAAAGTACACGTGTTAAAAAGAACATCTTTAAGGCACTCATGTGAATTGCAGAATTCGCTTCGCTCATTCTGCAAACTTTCACATGCGTGCCTTAAAATTGTTATTTTAACACTTATATCATAAATACCTAACTATCTAATATAATATTAATCACAGGCTAATTATCATTAATATTCTTATGATATAACTTTAATATCGTATAAATATCTTTCATAGTACCTATCTATGAATTATTTAAAAATAATAAAACCCACAGATTTTCAAATCAAGATGTTTTGGACTTCTGGAATATTCTATTTAGACGGACTTTAAGTTCGTCTGCTTAAAACCGGCAACACTGAGCTGCAAGGTTCCATAAGTTTTATATTGGGATATGCTTCCCACACTGCAAAGTGACTGCGGAAATCAGAATAGTAAACCTTTGTTGTCCACCTTTTGGACATTATTTACTTGTTGTCTTTCTTTATTTCTGTATGCTTCTATGGCTTCTCTTATGCAACTAGCATATGCAATAGAATAAACAACTATTTTGTTATAAACTCTCTTGTAGTTTAACAAGATTAACACTTGTATTTATGAATTACTTGCCGAATAGTGTAAAGCTGGTATATTTAGGTCTATTTTTCTATCATTAGAAGTTATGGTTCTTGGTTCCTACGCAATAGTAGACAGTTTAACGCAATGGAGAACCTAATTCTCTCAAAATGATGTCTAAATAGGTTCTTATAACCCTAGGTAAGTTTTTAAACTGCTTAGCTAGGCATGGAACAAGATTGATAATATTATGAAGATGACTACGGCAAGAAATAAGGACAAGAGAAAAACATCCAAAACCCAAATGAAAATAACGACATGGAACATTAGATCGGTCAACACTAGAGACCAAGAAATAACCCAAGTTCTTAACGAGAAACAAAATACATGCGCTCTAGACGAAACAGAAATGAAAGGAAATGAGGCGAATATGCACTAATCTACAGTGAAGTAGCAAAAGAAAACCGGACCAAAGAAATAATAGCCTTACTAATAAACATTATATCCTATATTTTCACATCTCTGCTGAATCTTTTATTACTAGGTACAACATAATATCTTCTCCTATACATTGTAAATAACAAGTCGCTAAAATTCGATAACGAATTGGCCAAAAAGATGAAGAAGAAGAAGAAGAAGAAGCAGAAAAGTACGTACTTAAATCTAGATATTTCTTATTGAACGTCAAAATATTTCTCTCTGTACCACCCCAGCTTGTTATCTTAAAAGAGATTATCTGCTTTTTTAGCCACATGTTCAATTAAGTAAAACTACCCCTCGGCAAATTGATTGTCATTAGCATTAAATAAATCGGCATATTTACAGAAGCTAACACAACACAAGCAAGCCACATTAACTTTGATATTATAAAGGGATGCGACTGAATATGAATCAAGGGTGGCTTGTGTAACACAAATAGTGAACAGTGGTACAGGACTGGATTTTCTGTTGTTAACTTGCAAATGAGTAACAGAGAAGCCTAAAATTCCCAATATGAAATATACAGAATCGCTTTAAATGGGCTTTTTTCTTTTATATGAATATCTACCAGCTGTTCCTTCTTAATTGGTCTAAATATTTTTGTTTTAATAATTCTTCTTCTTCTTTAGGTGCCGGGTTTAATCAAGGTTGGCGATGACTTTGCAATTCACCTATATCCTGTGCTTTTCTTATTAAGATTCGGAGATCTAGTCCTATCCAATCCTTGATGTTAAGCAGCCAAATTATTTTTCATCTGCCCGGGTCACGCTTTCCATCTATTTTTTAGTCCATTATTAGTTGAAGAAAGTTATATTTCTCGTCTTCTTCTTCTTCATCTTTTTGTATAGACATGACTCTGTCTGTTTTTTGAATGTGCCTCCATTAAGTTGTCATTCCATCGTTTTCGTGGTCTTCCCACTGATCGTCTTCCTATTGGGGACCATCTCTCGTGTTTGAATATATTATGTGCAGGAGAAGATGTTTTCTGTTTGTTAATAATTTCTACAAGTTCACGACCTCTATTCATTAGCCTTATAATTTCTATTTCTCTAACATTGTCAGTACATGGGATTTTTAGAATGGGACAGAATATCCGTATCTCAAATTATTTTTTCAGGAGTCGTAATGAGCTAATTTTCAGCGTGTAGGTAAGCTTCCATGCCATGTAGTACGATACTGTGTATAGTTCGTCCGCTACATATCACGATCCATTTTCAAACAAATTAAGTCAAAACATGAAGTGAAACGAACGTAAGTCAAAACATGAAGTGAAACAAACGTCGATGTGTATACATGGTGAGGCAAATAAGGGGCCTATTAGAAATATCTCGAAAACTAAAGGCAGCAGAATCATGAAAATTGGAATAAAGGGGTTTTGAAGGATGATCTATTAAATGAAAATATTTTCATCTCTTTGTAACTTCCGGTTATTTATACTGGAAGTTGCTTATAACTTCGTTTTTTTAATGGGACACCCTGTATATTTTTACATTTTTTAAATTCTCTTCGATGTCTTCTTTCTTAAAATAGGAGGTTTTGTAATATTATATAGGGTATTTTAAAAGATAATGACGTTTTTTTATTAATTTCGCAGCAAAATTAACACCCTGTAGAATTGTAGTAGTTTGACATCTAAAACTCTACTTACGTTCAAATGATTTTTAATATACTCTACTATTGTTAAGAATCATTAGTATAGCTAAATTTTTAATTTTAGTATACAGGGTTGGTCGAAACTCGGAATGAGTATTTTCTGAGTTTTCTTAAATGGAACACCCTGTATTTTAGTATTGTAATGAAATGATATTTTATGGTACTTTTTTATTTCTTAAGCATTCCCTATACCTAACTGCTTTAATTTGTGCTTAATTGTTAATCGCACCAACAATCTTAACTACGTAGGTATTTTGATAGCTAAACCATTATTGGTAATTTTAAGGATCAGTCTGGATTATTATGTATTTATTTCTGAAAAATTATTTGGGATTGAGTATTTTCACGGCCAACCTAATAAAATTTTACGTATTTTTTGTTGTAATTAATGTTTAGTTTGAATCACCAATAACTCACAAATTAAAGCATTTAGGTATAGGGAATGCTTAAGAAATAAAAAAGTACTATAAAATATCAGTTCACTACAATACAAAAATACAGGGTGTTCTATTTAAGAAAACTCAGAAATTACTCATTCCGAGTTTCGACCAACCCTGTATACTAAAATTAAAAATTTAGCTATACTAATGATTCTTAACAATAGTAGAGTATATTAAAAATCATTTGTACGTAAGTAGAGTCTTAGATGTCAAACTACTACAATTCTACAGGGTGTGAATGTTGCTACGAAATTAATAAAAAAACGTAATTATCTTTTAAAATATCCTGTATAATATTACAAAACCTCATATTTTAAGAAAGAAGACATCGAAGAGAATCCAAAAATGTAAAAATATACAGGGTGACCCATTTAAAAAAACGAAGTTATAAGCAACTTCCGGTATAAACGGGAGTTGCAAAGAGATGAAAATATTTTCATTTAATAGATCATCCTTCAAAACCCCTTTATTCCAATTTTCATGATTATGTTGCCTTTAGTTCTCGAGATATTTCTAATAGGCCAGTTATCTGCCTCACCCTATATATATTTTGTATACTGTATACTATTACGCCAGGGAAATATGACAAAAATATACCATGTTCTTGAGCAGCCAGGTTGCAAATGGGCTTTTTTGGATACTATATACCTAATACATTTTAAATACAAAAATGCCCGTCAGAGTTTGGACGAGAAATTTAGTTATTAACAAATAAAGGTCAAAAATGGGAGTTTTTTCGTTTAAATCGCTACAGGTAAAAATAGGGTAATTAAATCTCTTATTAATAATATTTTTCTTTTAGTCGATGAGCCAAGGTTTAAAGTAGCGCTTTTTTAATTTTGGTTCGATCATTTATTGCTTCAGATATTACAAAATAAAACTAAAATTTCGAAAATAAAAAATTTGCTATAACTTTTGCGAAAATGAATTTAAGACTTTCATATTGCAAGAAAAGTTGAGTTAAACAGTCCACACAACGCACAAAAAATTTTAAGACGATTTGTCAATTAATTTAAATTTTATTCAATTTGTTTATCACAAAGAGCTTTTTTTCGCAATGTTATTGTTCAGAAAATAATAATGATATAGCAATTCTGTGGAAACAACATGAAAGAAAAATAGTAATATTTTCAACGCATTTAAAAAAATCATTAAAAAGTCATTTTTATCACTCACAAAACATTTTACTAAAATAGAGTTATTTTTGGTTTATAAACAATTTGAATAACTTTGTTAATATTGACTGTAGGCTAAAACTACAATGGGATTTGAAAAACTGGTATTTTTATACGAATTTAAAAAAAACTTTTTGCCTAGGTTAATTACGGTCAAGGTTAGCCACTTTTTTTTTATTTCATTGACGGCTACTTTGACTAAAGCCATTTTGAAGTTGAAGGTATATAGTTTCTCAATAGAGTGGTTAATAATGTTTTAAAAATGGATTCGTGGTCGGTGGAGGGGAATTATTAAAATCCATGCACTCAAAAACAGTGGCGGCTCGTATAACTTTAGGAAGGTAGTGCCAGAATGCGGGCAGCTGCCTAAATTTTTAGTGACGGTTTCACGATATTGTCAAAAAGGATATAAAATAGAAATTAAAAAAAATAGGTGCAGATATATTTATCTTATATTACTACTTTTGGGATGCCAAGAAATTGACCAAAATTTATCAAAACAGTTCCGTAAATTAAGTAATTAACAATAAAAAAACTCAACTTACCACCAGTATTTACTGCTGATGTACTTTTTTTTTCATCACTAGGTGGGGAATCTGCAAACAGACGTCGGAAGTAAACATTTCCAACAGTGCTGCGTTCCTGAGCTGAAACCTCATCAGTGTCACGTCGACCAGTTTGGCCCTATATCGGACCTCCCTGCCCTCCGTATCTCCGATGTGGCCGGGACCAGCTAAACCCCACCCCTCTCATACTAGGGCATCAGGGTAGAATCGCCCGGTAGGGCATGATTTCTCCCCGATGTCCTTCTTTTGCCCGATTCTCAGTCGCTCGTCATCACGCATCAGCTTCCGTCTCTCGCACTCATCCGACCACCACGTCCTTTAATCCTATGCTGTCAATCTTTCATTCTTCCTACCACTGCTGATGTACTTAAAGTTTGTTGTTACGGTTTGGTCTCTAGAGCCTATTTAGAAAATTATAAAAATAACACTATTCTATTATTTACACACACGCACAAAGCTATTTAATATCACTGTTAAAGTTTACGATATGTGAAGTCCATCCTTCTTTCTTTTTTGGTGGCAAAGTTTTCAATGACTTTATTATTAAAATTGTCAATGCCATTTACAAAATGTCTTTCTGCAGACAGCATACCTAAAGCACTTAGTCGTTCTTCCTTCATGGTATTTCTGAGGAATTTCTTAATTCGTTTTAGCATTGAAAAACAACGTTCTGCTTCAGATGTTGACATGGGAATGGTTATTAATATACTTAAAAGTTTAACAGTTTCTTTAAAGGTACATTTTAAATCTTCATCATTTAATAAAACTGATAACGGAACAGCCCCAGAGGTAGTACTTAATTCGTCTCGCTGATACAATACTTGTAATTAAGTTTTAAGCCGAGTTTTGTTTAAAAATAAAAATTGTGTGCATGTTTCATTAAGAAATGATTCGGGGAACTTATATCCTTATAAGCAGAAAACTTATCTGACATAAATAAATGAGAAGCAACTAAATGTCCGGAGAAGGTAAACCTTGTTTTTATTCGCAACAAAACTGCATCGCATATCTCGTCACCTTCAAACAAAACGCAGACAAAACAGAACAGTTTATTAGTTTGTTCGCAACCACACAACCAGCTATTTTTATCATAAATAGTTTTATTAAACTTACGACAGCGAAGTTTTTGTCCATTTCTACTTTGTTTTTCAATTTTTAAATCGTGTAAAGGCCGACCGAGTTATTTATTTTGAAGTTTTTTTTCTAACGAAAAACCACCAAAAGAGTTTTTTAATATACTAATTTGATTCATTGTCAATAAATAAATTAAACGTAGAAAATAATCAAAATATTATTTATATACCTACGACACCCACGACCACGACGCACTAATAATTACAAATTAAAAAATATAGTAGAGTATAAACACAAATATACAATACAGTAGTAGATAATAAACAAAATAGCGTCAAGCGAACGCGTAAAGAAACTAGAAATATGTAGATCTAAAACATTGTATCTTAAGATCTACTTTTCGAGATTTCGAGCCTGGCACGGAGAGTCCAATTTAAACGTATATTAAAAGTGCAATACCGCTTTATCTCTGTCACTTACATAGGATGCTCATACAATCTTTCTCTTTTCTGGCGTGCCACTATACCTTTCGGCACCGGGATTTTCATGATCTTCATCCCTTATCCGGTCAGCTGTGGGTGGCCAGAGTCGGTGGTTAGATGTGCATTGCGCTACACAGAAATAATCACAAAAAAAATTAACAGGCATTAAGATGTTTTTAAGATAAAAAATATGTATCTGCATAGTTAGCAAGGTAGTGCCATGGCTCTATGGCACTACCTCACGGGCCGCCACTGCTCAAAAAATGAAACTGATTCTTTAAACATATGCTACGATTAATATGTCCGGAGCTTGTTGATTTTTTTTGTTTAATTTGTGTGTACTCATAGTCTTATAGAGTACGTTATGTACGCACATCCCCACATCCCCACCTAACATTACAAAATGGGAACTCCGGGGAACTCCGCTTATCACTCAGGCAGGGATATGAAAAAGGGATTACGACCGATTCTAAAACCTACCGAATATACATATATCATTTCATAAAAATCGGTCAAGCGGTCTCGGAGGAGTATGGAAACTAACACTGTGACAGGAGAATTTTATAGATGTAAATATATAGATGGCTATTAACAAATAGGAGTTGGTGATAGAAGAATGAAAGTTCTTCATAGAAGAGTTCTATGTATTTTTTAATTCTACGTCATATAAAATTAAGGTAGATAATTTTGTCCAAAAAAATAAAAAAAAAATGTCAGGGGGGCAACCCCCCTTATAACTTATGGGTAAAAAAATAGATTGAAACCTACTCTTCGTCCTATAAGATATACGTGTAAAATTTCATAAAAATCGGCCAAGCCGTTTCAGAGTAGTATGGTAACTAACACTGTTACACGAGAATTTGAAGTATACAGAAGTGACTGTGAATTAAATAATAATAGTGGCTAACTTTGACCCTAATTAACCTATGCAAAAAGTTTTTTCTGAAAATTCGTGTAAAAATACCAGCTTTTGAAATCCTAAAGTAGATTTACTCTATAGTCAATATTAATAAAGCTATTCAAATTGTTTATAAGCCAAAAATGACGTTATTTTACTAAACTGTTTTCGGAGTGACAAAAACGACTTTTTAATGATTTTTTTCAATACTTTAAACATATAACTATTCTTCTTGCACGTGATTTCCACAGAATTGCTATATGATTATTATTTTCTGAACAATAATATTGCGAAAAAAAGGCTCTTTGCGATAAACAAATTGAATAAAATTTAAACTAATTGACGAATCGTCTTAAAATTTTTTGTCTTAAGGTCATTTTCGCAAAAGTTATAGAATATTTTTTATTTTTTAAATTTTAGTCTTATTTTGCAATTTTCGAAGCAAAAAATAATCGGGCCAAAATTCAAAAAACGCTATTTTTAACCTTGGCTTATCTACTGATAGAAAAATATTATAAATAAGATATTTAATTATAGCAACCCTTATTTGTTAATAACTAAGTTTCTCGTCTGAACTGTGACGGGCATTTTTGTATTTATAATATATTAAGGTATAATATAGTACCCAAAAAATCCATTTGCAACCTTGCTGCTCAAGTGTCCCGATAAAAACCTTATTTCTCTGGACTATATATACTACACACATCGGCGTACGTTTCACTTTATCTTTTGACTTAATTTGTTTGAAAATGAATCGTGACGCATGGGAAAAGCAATAGCGGACGAACAATATATTAGCATTTTATCATGCGATATCGAAGAGTTTATTTTTATCAATGCATTTCTGGCTTATTCTATTCTATATTTGACTTCTTGTTCTGAGCCTAAGATTTCAAGAATCCAACATCCTAGATGTTTAAACTTTTCAATTTGTTTAATTCGTTTGTCACTAATCTGTCTGCAGGGCCGCCGAGAGGGATAAGCGGGCCCCGGTAAGAAGTGAAGAGCGGGCCTCCGGCAAAAAGTGAAGAGCGAAAAACATTGTTTAGTTTTTAAGGAAATAAAATTATCAATAATAAATAAGTAATAAGAAATATCTCAAATATAACTTTTATTAAATTTTGATTATATTTTTAATTATAGTGAAAATATTTACAATACCGGAGCTTTTCGAGTTTTTGATTGGCAAAGATGTCTATAATTTTCGAAAAATCGCATGATTATACCAAATCATTCTTAACACACAAGGTTACTAGGCCAGTTAACTGATCCTGTTTCATTTTAGATCTCATAGCATTTTTTATGATAGAAAGAAAACTAAAGGATCTTTTCCCCTTTTGCGGCTTCCACCGGTAATGTGCAAAATATTATTGACGCTATAACGACGTTAGGAAATAATGATTCTAATTTGGGATGTTTAATTTTATTAAGTAAATCTATTGGAGAAAGTTGAGATTCACAAATATTCTCCTTGTATATCGCTCTATCGTCTTCTTTATAAACTAGCGTAATATATCAATTTTTGAAGTGAAAACTTCTTTAGGGACGTTGTGCGATTTTTGGATAGGAAAAAAAGTATTGAATTCGCGACCGTCATCTTTAGGGACGTTGTGCGATTTTTGGATAGGGGAAAAAGCACTGAATTGGCGACCGTCATTGCGACCGTCATTGCGACCGTCATCGCGACCGTCATTGCGACCGTCATCGCTTATGCTATATATTATGTGTGTGTATATATAAATTGTGCAGAGGTATTTAAATTTAAAATAAATGTAAAACCTATTTTAGTATGTGGAAATAGGATTGATTTCTCGACCATCATCGCGACCGTCATCGCTTCGGCGAAATAAATTTTGTACATATATAGGTACATTATGTGTATGTATATATAAATTTTATAGAAGTATTTAAAGTTAAAATAAATGTAAAACCTATTTTAGAATGGGTAAAAAGGATTTATTTCGCGACCGTCATCTCGTCGGCGAAATAAATTTTGTACGTATCTATATTATGTGTATGTATAGATAAATTGTATAAAACTTTTTAAATTTAAAATAAATGTAAAATCTATTTTGGCATGGGGAAAAAAGATTGATTTCATGACCGTCATCGCGACCGTCATCGCTTCCACGAAATAAATTTTGTATGTATATTATTATAATATACGTATAATAATACTAATATTATTAAAGTGAAATCTTCTTTAGGGACGTTGTGCACTTTTTAGATGGGGAAAAAGTATTGAATTAGCGACCGTCATCGCTTCAGCGAAATACATTTTTGAAGTGAAAAGTTCTTTAGGGACGTTGTGCACTGTTTAGATGGGGAAAAAGTATAAATTAGCGACCGTCATTGGTTCGACGAAATACATTTTTGAAGTGAAAACTTTTTTAGGGGCGTTGTGCGCTTTTTAGATGGGGAAAAAGTGTTGAATTAGCGACCGTCATTGCTTCGACGAAATAAATTTTTGAAGTGAAATTTTCTTTAGGTACGTTGTGCACTTTTTAGATGGGGAAAAGTATTGAATTAGCGACGGTCATCGCGACCGTCATTGCTTCGACGAAATAATGTTCTGAAGTGAAAAATTCTTTAGGGACGTTTTGCCCTTTTAGATGGGGAAAAAGTATTGAAATAGCGACCTTCATCGCAACCTTCATTGCTTCGACGAAATACATTTTTAAAGTGAACATTTCTTTAAGGACGTTGTGCACTTTTTAGATGGGGAAAAGTATTGAATTTGCGACCGTATGAGACACGATAAGTACCGTCTACTGCAATTGATTGTCCAGGGGAAAATAGACAGTAAGCGAGGGCCAGGGAGGAGAAGATACTGGTGGCTCCAAAATTTGCGGAAGTGGTTTGGGCTCACATCGGTCGAACTATTCAGAAGTGCCGCAAGCAAGACCGGAATTGCCATGTTAATAGCAAACGTTCGCAACGAACAGGACCCTTGAAGAAGAAGATACCATTTACAATCGAAGTTTGTTACTTCATTAGTAAGTTTTTAATTAAATATATAGATAACTCACCAAATTCAAGTATTCTTTTTGTATAAAGTTAAATCTGTATTCTGGTATGCTAAAGCTAAACTACGATCCTGTTCGGAAAGCTAAAGCGAAATCCAGCGACAGATAGAGATTAGCGACGTCGTGTGATACGGATGTTACTTATTAAAAGCTGATCTCCGGATCTAATCGAATAATTTGAGGGGTGGATCTCACCCTATTGTTGAGATTGACTTCACCCCAGAGAATAAACTAAAGTTGATAGCGGGCTTGATTTCCATTGATTTGTCTCAATTTGCCGACTCTGGGAATTTATGAAGCGAAATTTTCTACGGATTTAGAAAAGAACATAAAAGATTTATTGTTTTGCGAGGGTCAAACAGGAAATGCGTCTAATATTCTCTCACGAAGAATCATATTAAAAAATAATTTTGTTGTAAAAATAATGGAAGTCTTGTTATTATACCACCAGGATAAGGCAATAAGGATAACCACCTTTTGACGATAAAGCAATAAATAAGACTAAACGCTCAGTTACACGACCCTAGTAACTCGTACGAGTCACTAAAGCAGAGTACTAACATTTAGTACTCCCCTTGTGTAAATTGGGGTTTTATATTCCAGTAGAGTAGCCGCTGCGAGTGCTCAGGCCAGTCGAGTAAATATAAAGCAATCCTATTTTCTGGAACTAGTAGGTTCCCCCATCAATACTTCTGATGCACTAGTACCGTAGAGGCCAGTTACAACTTCTAGTAATTAGTAATTAGTTAGTAGTAATTAGTTCAGGCGTTCAGGTCTCTGATAGCGCGTCTACGCATTAAAACACTCGCCTCTAGGACTCGTCCCAGTAACTCGTACGATTTACGAGCGTCGTGTAACTGAGCCTTTAACACATTGCGTGCCACGCCGCTCATATATGAGAGACACAAATGTTCTGCCAGGGGCCACGTCGCTCATTTTTGATATACACGTACGACTGACTTTCATTGCCGTGGATATGCCGTGGCCCCCGAGAGTATTATCCCGATTAAGGCGTAGCACGCAATGTGTTAAAATAAGAGTGTATAAGATGGACCAAGATTACTTATCCCTCTTGTATGCTGAAACGGTGCCAAAAACACGATTATTCTACCCTTTTATTTTCCTAAATTGTATCCGAATTTAAAAAACTTATTTCATTACCACCCTGGTATGTAGGAGATCTTGAACAGGCTCCACACTCTCGGCGAAGTTACTTCGCCAAAGATGACCGAAGTCACAAGTAGCCTCTCTACACACTCGTTTTACTTCGCGAGGAAGTGCGATACCGACAAAGAGCGGTGCGATACCGACAAAGATCCCTTTGACCAGACCGACAGAGGATGGAAGTAGAACGAAGTGAGGCAAAGTTACACAAGGTGGCCGTCTACACTCTCGTACTTGTTGAACCTCGATCGACTTCGGCGAGAGTGAAGTGCGAGCTTTAAGCTTGCCTATTCCTGATAGAGAGTGCATATTCATGTTTGGAATTGACGTTTATCTAAAACTTGAGTAATGAATCCGTCGACAAAGGATTTGTTATTGAAATCCGTGAGACTGTCTGATACGAAGTTCTGGATTGAGTTAAGATGCCCACCTGCATTATTGTGGACTCAGCAGTTTTGCGTGTGAACTTGTTAGTATTTGAAAACGCCCGACGTTTTTGTTTATCCTTTTCTATTGGTCAGAATAATAGCATGGCCATGGTGTGCGTTTGATTTAGAATAAGCTTTGATTTTTCCTCTTGGTCAATAGTAAATAGGAGGAATGGTTGATTTTTTTCATCTGTTAAAGGATGCCGTAGAATGAGGTAGTAGGAGAGACAGAGTGTGTCCAAGCTGACAGATTCAAGGAGTTGCTAGTTAGAGTTCCTAGAGTGAGGAGTTAGAATTCCTTGTGGAAAGTGACAAGGAATGATGGGGCTAGTTGTGAAACAGTAACGGTGTATACATCCAGTATTGTGTTATCTGTAAGTGATGCAGGGTCGTGTCTTGTTTTAGTGGGTGAAGAAAATGTTCTTGTGAAAATAAAGAAACCCCAAATTATGCGAGATGTATAGTTATTTTTAAGTTTTAATTCATCTATAGTTATTTTTAAATTCAGTCAAAATATTTTATGGTTTAATAAAAACCCCATCATAATTTTGCTTTAGTCAGACGAAAGAAAGGAAAACATCTTTAAGTCAAGGGTATTACGTGTGAGCCATACGGCTCACACTTCCTCACAGGGGACAACTCACTCATCCGAGATACCTACGTTGTCAAAAGGATTGAGCTCTCTGCGTGTTGTCGAGCCCCAGGTGACTTAGTACGTCGGAGTATCTCCCAAAAATATGTACGGCTTTAGACTTCGAGAGTAGCACAGCTTTTTGCATGGTCTTATAGAGATGTTCAATAAGACCCAGCTGTTTTATGTTCTCTAAGAGGCTCTTCGGAATTACTCCTGCAGTAAACAGGATACTAGGTATTATCTGGGTACTTTCCATTCTCCATTGTCTCCTGATTTGTATTTCTAGATCTCCATTCTTGGCGATATTTTGGTTGTATTTAACACGTAGATTATTACTGTTAGATAATGCCACATCAATTAGTGTTGTTTGCCTAGTAAGTTTATTAACTAGTATGAGATCCGGTCTATTGTAAGCCACTGGTTGGTCTGTGAGCTCAGCGTGACCCCAGTATTGCTTGTAGCTGTTGTTATCAAGCATTCTGTCAATGACGTATTGATAATGAGGGAGTTGGTCGGTTTGGAGAAGACCCAATTTGCTAGCTAGTTCTTGGTGAAGAATATTTCCTACTGAGTCATAGCGTTCTTTATGGTTAGTTCCGATAAACGCCTGTGTTAGCCCCCGTGTATTAAATAGTGTGATGTTATGCCTTCTGGTCCCAATTAATTAAAACTCAGGTTTTCCGATAACATTATATTTAATTCGAAGCCGATGATTCACTACATAAGTTGTTTACAATATTAACTTGACCTATCCTATACGTGAATACCTTCCAACTACTCTTTTTCTACCATAATACTCTTTTTCGACCGAGTTAATGTTTATATACACATTTAAATAATAACAAAACATGACAATTCAATGTTACTTGCGGTTATTGAATCCAAGAACAGATACTACATGGATTAATGACTTTGAATGAGTTTTAAACATCTTTTGTACAGGGTGATATTATAATACCATACCTCCCCGTTTTGTTAAAATTACATATTTTTAAAATGTGATGCTCCTCTTTCCCTTTTACAAAAATGTTTATGGTTAACTAATACTATTTTCAAAAATTAAATTTCCTAACTATCCTAACTAACTGTAACATGGTACGTTTCAGAGTTTTTTTTTTAATCCTAAAAATTGTTTATTATTATCACTAATTCACTTTCTGTTCCGTCTTCCTTTTTAGTCTTTTCTCCATTCACAAAACAGTGTCCACATAAAAACAGTGACTAAACCTATCGGGATTTTTAATATAGTCTTTTAGTGCCTATATGCATCTCCTACAAGCAGGGGAATAATCTAATCTACCTAACTAAAAATCTCGTATCTACCTAAAAGTCCTAAGCTAAGCTAATATTACTCGAATAAGTAAAAAAAGGTATCCTTTACTCTATTAATTAATTCCTATTTCAGTCTTCTTTTGATTTATTTATATATGTCTTACTAACTTTAAAATAATGTACCTATAATAAAAATGTAATCTCTCTAAAAAACTTCTAATGTGTCTCTAAAAAACTTCTGATAACTCTCTTGTACCTATAATAAAGATTTAATCTCTCTAAGAACTTCACTTTTTGTGTCCCTTTGCTTACTATCTACTAACACTATTGTAAGATATTGTCTATCCTTAATTCAAACACTTCCATTTTCCGCGAAAATTTAACCTGAGTTCATTATCTACCTTTAAAAATAAGTTATTTATAATTTACGTTACTTTAGAGAAAACAAAAATTTACATAATTTTCAATGATTAGCTACTTATTTGCTTAGTATCTTCTTAATTTTGCTTCTTTTCTTGCCATTTTTATGTGTCTTCTTTCATTTTTCCCACATATTTTAATAAAAAAAATATCTTTTTTTCTCTTCTTCTTCTTGTCTGGTACTACAACTATATTTCTTCATTTTCTCCACATAATAACACTTCTACAGTGTACATCATTCATCTTCATATACATATTTCATATAACAATCATATATCATTTATCTCATGTATCATTTCATATAACATCATAATCATCACTTCATATACTAGCTCCGATACCTTCGTTTTACCTTAATAAAAGAGGTTTCACTCGGATGTCTTAGTTCTCCGCCAATATTAACCCGAATTTTCGCCCTGATCTGTACGCACCATTTAGGTTGTATAGTTAACTCAAAACACGAAATAGGTATTTTATGCGGTTCAAATTCTTCTAAAAATATCACAACCTCAATCCCTTGCTTTGAGGCCGTTGTTTATTCACGAATAATCATGAATAAAATAGGTACCCTTCAAAACACAGAGTGGGTCTTTAATAAGCGTTCAAGCTTCTATAAATCACTTAGTACCTTCCTAATTTGACAAGAGCCGTGGGTTTCTTATTGTCTCAAGTTGCCTCATAATATTTAGCTTATAATATTGTTAGTTCTTCTTCTTATCTATATAGTTCTTCTCCAAATTCCTTGTCTCGACGCATCAGGTCGGTTCGTTAAAAATATATATCTTGCTTATAGCAATGTTTATCGTATGTCATCACTAATCATTATTAAAAAAATATCATTTATCACCCAAAAAATATTAATTCAGGTTCATATCATACAAAATTTAACACAAAATCGATGCAAATGTACTACATTTACTCAATAAATATCAATAATAAAACAACTGGCTAATAAAAATGTAATAATAGTATACATATTCGACAAAAATTCAATAAAGATTCAAAAATAGCATATGCAAAAGTTAAATAAATATATTCAAAATAAGTTTAAATCTCAAAATTCGATAGAAATTTTTTGAAAAAAAAAATTCGATATTCCATAAAATATTCAAAAATAACCGTACTAAAAATCGAAATCGGATAGAAATTTTTCAAATAAATTCAATAAAAATTCAAAATTCAATAATAACATATATAATAAACTTTGATAAAAATATTCAATTCAAAAAATCACTTCATGTTTCAAAATTCATAAAAAAATCGATACTTCATAAATTATTCAAAAATCAGCAAAGATAAATATTCAATGTTCAATAATAATATAAAAACGAGGGAAGCATTTTTAATAAAGATAGACATTCTTACTTACATTTTATTTCCACTTTGTCTTTACACTGTCGCTCAGTGGGTTGATCGTCTTCCTGGGTCCTGGTCCAACTCCCATTTTCGTCGTCGGTATTTCCACGCTGGCGCCACCATCTCTGCTCCTTTCAGAAGACCTCCTCTAGTCTGCAGGATCAGCCATGTATTAAACAGTGTGATGTTATGCCTTCTGGTCCCAATTAATTAAAACTCAGGTTTTCCGATAACATTATATTTAATTCGAAGCCGATGATTCACTACATAAGTTGTTTACAATATTAACTTGACCTATCCTATACGTGAATACCTTCCAACTACATCGATAATCATAATACTCTTTTTCGACCGAGTTAATGTTTATATACACATTTAAATAATAACAAAACATGACAATTCAATGTTACTTGCGGTTATTGAATCCAAGAACAGATACTACATGGATTAATGACTTTGAATGAGTTTTAAACATCTTTTGTACAGGGTGATATTATAATACCATACCCGGTAAGATGTTGAATGGTTTATTGGGCTTGACATCCGTATCGGCAGTTATCATCGGCATTTATATAGCATATTGTTATTTTAAACTAAAATAATTTTCACCAAGGGCAACATAAATAATAATTTCAATTGCAATTAAATGTTTTAGTTGTAAGCATTTTGCGTTGCTTTACTTGTAAATGCTGAATTCCTTGGAGCAAGATACTTTTCAAGAATCTGATCACCTGAATCAACTATATATTTAAGTAGTTGCCTGAAGTTTCCTTCGTTTGAATTATTGTTTTATGCAAACGATTCCATCTCCAGATCAATAGCACCATCATTTATGTACCCTCTTCAAGAAATGTTTTCTCCATCGCACAAAATAATTATTTTTAAAATTTTAACAAGTTTCATTCTATTTTCGTTTATTGTTTTTGCAACTTCTTGGTTCAGTGTTCAGTTGAACCACAACGTTTTCAAACTTACCTTGGGACACTTTTTTACTACTAATTACTACTTACATATCGAAAATTGCTATTAAGAAAAGATGTTTAGAACTAAAAACTGTGTTTCATTACAATGCAATTCAATTACATTCTTGTAATTTAAATATTGTGAACTATAAAGGTACTTTACTTTTGGGCCAATTCATATTTTTTGACATACCTCGTATAAAATCCATAAAGCTTTATATATGATGGTTGCATCTTAGATTTTAGACTATGCAGAGCGTTTTATGCAAAATGACTTTATTCGTAAAATTAATAACAAAAAAGTTTCCCATATGTATCTAAAAGTAGACACGCTGTAAGATTATCTTTCTAATGCAAATAAACGCAAAGATAATATTTTCAATAATCCTTTGTTTTTATCTTCAGCAAATATCTCCGAAACGTTAACCAGCTCAAATATATTCTTTATTTACAAACGCCTGTTACATATGCCCCAAATAATGTTCATGTAAAATAAATGCAGTTTAGGTCTACCCATCTAATCTCATTGAATTTTATGATTGACATCGTAGCAGGGTAGATTTCTCTTGTGTATGACCATGTAGCGGCTGTGTAAACAACAAACACACACTGCGTGTTATTGCGTGTTACATGCAAATTAGGCTGCATTAGTATGCGTAGTTTAGAAACGTTGCTCCATCCTTCGGCGGTATCAAATCGCGAGGAATGGAACCCAGATGGTGCCACGATCGCTAGCTATTATCCTTTTAAGCCGAGTTATGAGTATCTGCGAAACTTAGCTCTCTAAAGAATATGAAGCTTTGGGGTAAAAAATGTTTGTACAAATGTAACGATTTTAAGTATAAAACGTGAAAGAAAATCACAAAGTTTTTATAATTTTAAACAGTAATTTCTGTATTTAAGGGGGGGGGGGAGGTTATGGTTTGAAATCAACATATCAAGCACATTTTTGTGAATTTTTTTCGAAGCTATGGTACATTTATTTTATTTTTAAATTAAATAAACATATTAAGTACAATTCAAAGAATATTTAGAAAAAAATGCAATCCAAAATATTGAAAAGTAAGCCATTGGTGACAAATTTTGACAGGCAGCTCACAAAAAAATGGATTTTGCGGTGGACATCAGAACTCGTCACTAGATCATACGAAACAAAAAATTCAAAAAGATTTAATTAGTTTATGAGTTTCACGAGGTCACAACGTCGAGTTTTTTATTTTTAATGATTTTTGAACTTTGGTATCACTCAGAAATCAAAAAAACGAAATTTTTGGTAAACATTTTGTGAAAATCAACAGATTTATTATTGTTGAACAAAAAATAAGCAAAAAAAGAAAAATATCTCGACGTTGTTACCTCATGAAATGTCTCAAGAAAATCTGTGCAAAATATCAGGTAGATCGTTCGAGTAGTTTTTCAGTTACAATGTCCACCGCATTTGAAAAAGCAGTTTTGAGAAAAATGCGGTTAAAGTTTTGACAACTGTATCTTCATCTTCTTATTTGTCTGCCAAATCGTAAAGTGATGCGCATTGGAATATGTTTTTTGAATCGAGGAGTAATCTACAAAAGAGAAGGCGAACAGTTGTTTAACGTTTCTCACTACGCTCAAGCGTGCTGGCGCGAAGTCGCGGCAAAGCGAGTCGAAGGTAGAGATATTCAACACGCTGTATCTCTGGTAATTTTACTCCGATTATTTTGAAATTTTCAGAGAGTATTCTTGAAAGTATGCACTTTTATTTGAAATAATAAAAAAATTAAATATTTCAAACCATACCCTTCCCCCTTAAAAAAGTCTTAATTTTGATTTAGAAGTAATAATTTTTTAAATATAATTTTTTTTCTGAATTTTAAATTTTGTGGACCAATAGCTGCATTTTCAAACGATGTCTGATCACTAACATTCGGTGGTCAATTTGACACCCCTTGGACTCAAGGTAGTGCAGGTCGTCACCAGGAATGCCTGACAATCATCCGAGGCATTTTCTTGAATAGCAGGTATAACTTTATTGGTAATGATAATGCAATGGTTTTATCTGCCCTATTGACTGACCTTGATTACCATAAAGCGATCGATGCAGTAAGGTACGACAAGCTGATGAAGATATTAACCAATATTGGAACAAACACCTATGATCTAAGAATTATGAGTAAAATAAGAAAATCTACGGTTTCGTTTTGATTAAAATCTGTCTTCCTCCATCCCCCGATAGCACTATTTCTAGGTCTACCTGTTGTCAAGGAGGCTCTAAGGAAGTCAGATTTTTACCATTCCGACCGTAGATTGTCGATATAAATTAAAATAATTTATATCGCAGTATGGATAGAACGCCCTCTAACGGGGAATAAGCGAAATGAATTTCGACTCAATTCAAGCTTTCTGCTTAACCCAGGTATAACATACCAAAAGGCACCGCCAGGAAAACATTCCACTTTGCGGTTCAGAGAGCCCATATGAAACGAGTCTTTGTACTCTATGCAGAGCATGGCATTAACAAAATAAGAACATCTACGGTTTCGTTTTGATTAAAATCTGTCTTCCTCCATCCCCCGATAGCACTATTTCTAGGTCTACCTGTTGTCAAGGAGGCTCTAAGGAAGTCAGATTTTTACCACTCCGACCGTAGATTGTCGATATAAATTAAAATAATTTATATCGCAGTATGGATAGAACGCCCTCTAACGGGGAATAAGCGAAATGAATTTCGACTTAATTCAAGCTTTCTGCTTAACCCAGGTATAACATACCAAAAGGCACCGCCAGGAAAACATTCCACTTTGCGGTTCAGAGAGCCCATATGAAACGAGTCTTTGTACTCTATGCAGAGCATGGCATTAACAAAATAAGAACATCTACGGTTTCGTTTTGATTAAAATCTGTCTTCCTCCATCCCCCGATAGCACTATTTCTAGGTCTACCTGTTGTCAAGGAGGCTCTAAGGAAGTCAGATTTTTACCATTCCGACCGTAGATTGTCGATATAAATTAAAATAATTTATATCGCAGTATGGATAGAACGCCCTCTAACGGGGAATAAGCGAAATGAATTTAGACTCAATTCAAGCTTTCTGCTTAACCCAGGTATAACATACCAAAAGGCACCGCCAGGAAAACATTCCACTTTGCGGTTCAGAGAGCCCATATGAAACGAGTCTTTGTACTCTATGCAGAGCATGGCATTAACAAAATAAGAAAATCTACGGTTTCGTTTTGATTAAAATCTGTCTTCCTCCATCCCCCGATAGCACTATTTCTAGGTCTACCTGTTGTCAAGGAGGCTCTAAGGAAGTCAGATTTTTACCATTCCGACCGTAGATTGTCGATATAAATTAAAATAATTTATATCGCAGTATGGATAGAACGCCCTCTAACGGGGAATAAGCGAAATGAATTTCGACTTAATTCAAGCTTTCTGCTTAACCCAGGTATAACATACCAAAAGGCACCGCCAGGAAAACATTCCACTTTGCGGTTCAGAGAGCCCATATGAAACGAGTCTTTGTACTCTATGCAGAGCATGGCATTAACAAAATATGAAAATCTACGGTTTCGTTTTGATTAAAATCTGTCTTCCTCCATCCCCCGATAGCACTATTTCTAGGTCTACCTGTTGTCAAGGAGGCTCTAAAGAAGTCAGATTTTTACCATTCCGACCGTAGATTGTCGATATAAATTAAAATAATTTATATCGCAGTATGGATAGAACGCCCTCTAACGGGGAATAAGCGAAATGAATTTAGACTCAAATCAAGCTTTCTGCTTAACCCAGGTATAACATACCAAAAGGCACCGCCAGGAAAACATTCCACTTTGCGGTTCAGAGAGCCCATATGAAACGAGTCTTTGTACTCTATGCAGAGTATGGCATTAACAAAATAAGAAAATCTACGGTTTCGTTTTGATTAAAATCTATCTTCCTCCATCGCCCGATAGCACTATTTTTAGGTCTACCTGTTGTCAAGGAGGCTCTAAGGAAGTCAGATTTTTACCATTCCGACCGTAGATTGTCGATATAAATTATTGGTTATGAGTAATCTTTACTGGAATCAAACATCGTCTATCCGTACAGAGGTAGGAGAATCCGACGATATCAAAATCAAACATGGGGTCCCTCAGGGATGTATACCACTGCTGCTAAACATATACTCTGAGAGGAAATATTTCAAGAAGCAGTGGATGACGTTGAAGCCGGACGTTGAATTAACGGAGAATGTATTAATAACATAAGATACGCAGACGACACGGTGGTATTAACTGACAGTTCTGAAGCCCTCCAGGAGTTACTGAATAAAATCACAGAAATAAGTCAGAGATATGGACTTTCACTAATCACTAAGAAAACAAAATGTATGATGATCTCTAAAAAGGAACAGCAATGTGGCCGAATCAGCGTGAATGGTTAACAAATAGAAAGAGTAAAAACATACATCTACCTTGATACGAACGTCAATGAAAATTTGGACCATTCCCTAGAAATCAAATGTAGGAGAGAGAAAGCAAGATCTGCATTTCAAAAAATGGCTAAGCTATTCAAATGTCATGATTTATCAATACCCATAAAAGTCAGGTTACTACGATGTTATTATATCTGTCCCATACCTACTGTGGTACGGAGTTGAGTCATGGACTCTCACAGACGCCACCGTCGAATCCTAAATATATCGTATACCGACCACATTACTAATCAGGATGTTTTGTTGAGAGTTCAAAAAGAAAAAGAGCTGTTAACCACAATAAAAACAGTCAAAATCGAATACCTCGGTCACATTTTGAGTAACAGCAAGAGATATGGACTGCTGCGACTAATCTTAGAGAGAAAAGTAGAAGGAAAACGTAGACCTTGAAGGCGATGGTTTGACTGGCTGAAAAATCTACGTACGTGGTTCAATACAACAACCATAAATATTTTTAGAGCAAGAGTATGCAAAGTACAGATTGTTATAATGGTCGCCAACATCACTACATACGAGGCGTGTTTTTTATGTAAGTACCGTTTTGCTATTCCGCCGCCGCAGCGCTACGGTCGGCGTTCCGCGCATGAGCGCTGGTTACCTACATCTCTTGTCTACGCACTGACGCCATTACAGTCTGATTCTTCATTGTATACTTGTTTACTCCAGTGTTTAAGATGCCTCCAACAATCGTGAGTCCCGCTGATTGTGAAGTACGGGCTGTTATACGATTTCTTAGTGCTAAAGGCGTAAAACCGATCGATATTCATCGTGAGATCATTGAAGTTTACGGACAAAACATTATGAGTGATGGAATGGTAAGGAAATGGGTGAGAGCATTTAAAGATGGCCGCACAAATGTGCATGATGAAGAACGGAGTGGGCGTCCTTCGGTCGTTAATGAAAATTTGGTGCAGAAAGTGGACGATCATCCTCCATATAGCCCTGATGTGGCGCCCAGCGACTACCATTTGTTCCTGCACTTGAAGAAACACCTGGGCGGTCAGCGTCTTCAAGACGATAACGAAGTCAAAACATTTGTGATGCAGTGGTTAACAAGTCAGGCGGCAGAATTTTATCAGGAGGGTATTCAAAAACTGGTGCCACGTTATAAGTGCCTCAATATTCACGGAAATTATGTAGAAAAGTAGATTAAGGTACAGGCTTTCATGTAAAAATAAAATTATTGCCATATCTTTGCAGGTCTTTTTCTAATTCCAAAACGGTACTTACTTAAAAAACACGCCTCGTACAAGAAGGAAAAGAATTACATGGCTCATAACTTGATATATTGACTTCTGTTATATCTATTTATGTTTATATTTATACTTGACTTAGTAAGCAAAGTACTTTTTGTTTGATAGTACCAATAAGCTCCTTGTCTATATTTTATTCTCGGGATAATCTCAGTGCAATTTCTTTTCATTTTTCTCTTTCTTCCTCTGTGTTTGACTCCTTCATCTAAATCCGATTTTTTGTGATCTCAAGTTAAGGATCTTGCTAAACTATTTTGTAATATTTCATTCCATTTTTATCTTGGACTGATATTGGAGTGGTTATCCCGCTATGTTATTTTGGTCTCTTCCTAATGAGTCTTTTGTTATGCTTTTTTTTTGTTTTTTCCTTGGTTATTGTCGATATGTTAAGTTGTTTTATAACCTATAGTTTGGATTGAGTCGGTATATCTCAATAGTATAAGAGCTGTGAGACATTTTTGAGTAGGTATTTTAGGCAACCTGAAAAATTGTCAGGTGATTCTTCCATGATAGCCGAATACAAAAATGCCGGTCTGGCTGGAGGGTAGCGGTTATTTTCCCCAAAAATCCCCCCCCCCAAAGTTAAAAAAAGGGTACAAATTGTTATTACAAAAAATATCATTGACGTAACTTTAAGTAAATTTAAATATTTAAATATAAAGGAAATTAACAGGCCAGGCGATTTAAGGGCGATTTTAACTCTGCAAGATCCTTGCATGGGCGCCCCAGGATTATTTTCAGGGGGTGCATCGGAATTTCAGAAGATTTCATCTGAATCTGTACATTACTGTTAACGAGTATAAAATATACAACTATACATGCATAGCTATGTACATTCCTTCCCGACAGGGAGGTGCAATTGTTATTTTGACAGGGTATTTTTTAATATTAAAAATAAATATTCTAAAAAAGACAGGATTTTTTGGTGAAATCTTCCAACTGCCAGCTGATCAAACAAATTACACGTGTATGTAAATGAAAAGCGTTATAGGTAAGCAGCAGTGTGAGAAAGAGCGTATACCGATAGCTGTTTGCGTTCTCTGTTGTAGCTGAGCGAGTCCGTTCGCTCGAGAAAAATAACGTGACCTGGCGATTCCTATGTTGTTGTGCCTCGAAAGGTTAGAGTAATTATTATATATTATAGTTTTTTAAATAACTTTTTATTAATTTTGCACATATAATAGAAAAAGACAAATTTATTATTATAAATATAAGTACAGGTAGAAAAGTATAAAACTAATAAAACTATAAACTAAATTAATTCTGTGTCCGAATATGGTATTTCTTCTTCAAACTCCTCATCTGAGCTTAAAAATTCATTCTCTTCTTCTTCGTCGGACTCCCATCGAGACCCAGATTCCTCTTCTGCACGATGTGTAAATAGTTGTAAGATGTATTTAGAATTAATTAAAAATTAATTAATGATTAATTAATTGAGTTAATACGTAGACTCTGTCCTTTTATACGGAGTCGAAGCCTGGACAATCACGGGCGCATCTGAAAAAATCTTGCCATTGTTGAGGTGTGGTGTTATCGAATAATGTAAAAAATATAATGGACACAAAACGTAACAAACACGGAAACATTAGGAAAGATGAAAAAGGCAAAAGAACTACACTATGAAGGAAAGAAAAATGAGCTACTTTGGTCATATACTAAGAAATAAAAAACGTGATGTGATTGGTTATATAAGGAAAAGTGCAAGAAAAAAGAGAACAGGGAATACGATGTCTATCCTAGTTGAAAAATTTAAATTAGTGGAGTGTAATCTAAATATAAAAAAAAATAAACTCAGTATATCACGAGCTGAGTATATCCATGATATTTTTTACATTACTCGATAACACCACATCTCAACAATGCCAAGATTTTTTCAGATGCGCCGGTGATTGTCCAGGCTTCGACTCCATATAAAAGGAGAGAGAATACGTAGCAACTCAATTAATTAATCACTAATTAATTTTTAATTTAGAATTAATTTAGTTTATAGTTTTATACTTTTCTACCTGTACCTAACTATATTTATAATAATAAATTTATCTTTTTCTATTATATTTGCAAAATTATGATCGGTACTCACCGGAGGGACCGCAGACGTTCGGAAACAATTAGCGTCTCTTTGCAAAGACAATGACGTCGACTTTGCAAAGTAACAAGACACTTACTCAACACACACACTACACATTACTCCCCTGACTTAGTGATAAGTTATACAATTACGTGGCTAAAGGTTCTAGTTCTAAACCAAAGCTAGAATCAGAGAAAAAAAAAAATTTGCAAAATTAATAAAAAGTTATTTAAAACACTATAATATATAATAATTACTCTAACCTTTCGCGGCCCAACAACATGGGAATCGCCAGATCACGTTATTTTTCTCTAGCGAACGGACTCCGTTCAGCTACAACAGAGAACGCAAACAGCTATCGGTATACGCTCTTTCTCATACTGCTGCTTACCTATAATGCTTTTCATTTACATGCACGTGTAATTTGTTTGATCAGCTGGCAGTTGTAAGATTTCACCAAAAAAATCCTGTCTTTTTTAGAATATTTACTTTTAATATTAAAAAATACCCTGTCAAAATAACAATTGCACCTCCCTGTCGGGAAGGAATGTACATAGCTATGCATGTATAGTTGAATATTTTATACTCGTTAACAGTATGTACAGATTCAGATGAAATCTCAGCTCAGAAAGCTCAGATGCGCCCCTTGAAAATAATCCTGGGGCGCCCATGTAAGTATCTTGCAGAGTTAAAATCGCCCTCAAATCGCCTGGCCTGTTTATTTCCTTTATATTTGAATATTTAAATTTACCTAAAGTCACGTCAATGATATTTTTTTGTAATAACAATTTGTACGCTTTTTTTAACTTTGGGGGGGATTTTTGGGGAAAATAACCGCTACCCTCCAGCCAGACCGGCATTTTTGTATTAGGCTATCGTGGAAGAGTCACCTGTAAAATTTTCACGTTGCCTAAAATACCTACTCAAAAATGTCTCACAGCTCTTGGGCCACAAGTAACGTGGGTAGTTTAAATATTGCCAACAGTCTGCCTAATATTAGCAATCAGTTGAAAAGCCTACCGTTAATTACCAATCGATTGTAAAGAAAGCAAACAGGATTGAGTTATTGCTTTAAAGTTAAAATCGTGATATATTATATCTGAATCATGGTATAATGAAAATAATATAAATTTCTTATACTCTACTAATCACCACTTTTAAATACATTTGATTATAATAGAAGTGATCATATTGTTCTGAAGGTATTTCTTTGTGGCATTTATGTAATTAACTATTGTAATTGGAAAATAAGCCACAATTTAACTTGAAAAATGATTTTATTGACGTTTCGACTTCCACCTCGGACATCGTTATTAAAATACATAGAAGTGATCATATCCTACATACCTACATTTTATTTCAATTAAATTTTAAATTATTCAATCAAACATGAACGTCGCAATAACATCGTTTGGGCGATATGGTTTTTCAAGATAGTGTTTTGTTGTGTGGGGATGAGTTCAACATCAATCTGCGTTGCCTCCTCACAGTCCTAGCTGCTCTTCTTTCGTTGTTCTTCTTGTATCAAGCATGTCACAAAAGTACAAATTCCATGGGTAACAAACAATTCCTTTCAGGATTATTGGTATTTTGTCTTTGAAAAACGGACGTTGATACAGAATATCATGTAGTTGGGTTGACGTTTCGTTGAGATAACGGACTGTGTCATTCCTATTTTCAGAAAAGACATTAAACAGGACTATGGAATAGGAATAGGCTGAATGCAGCATACAAAATAGTGTCCAACGTCATTTATGAAAGACTTAGACCACACGCTGAAAAAATAGTTGGCAGGTACCAAAGTGGCTTCTGTAGACAGAAGTCAACAATAGACCAGATATTTGTTCTGCGACAGATCCTTGAAAAAACAAGTGAACATAACATCGACACACATCATCTCTTCATAGACTTCGAAAGCGCATATGACAATATAAACCGAGAATTCTTAATAAAAGCAATGAAAGAATTTAATATACCAACACAACTAATAGAACTGATAAAAGAATCTCTAAAAGTAGAAAGTAAAATCCGGATACAAAACGAACTAACGGAAACAATAGATGTGAAAAAGGGACTACGCCAGGGAGACGCTCTATCATGCATTTTGTTCAACATTGTACTCGAGAAAATAATGAGGGACACAACAGTCAATACTCGAGGAACAATAATTAATAAAAGCGTGCAAATACTAGCATTTGCAGATGATGTTGACATAATCGCAAGATCAAGAAGAGAAATGATAGAGGCATTCAATCAAATAGAACGAGCTGCACAAAATAGTGGCCTGAAAATCAACCAGAACAAAACAAAATATATGCAGGTAAGTAAAAACACAGAAATAAGGCAGCCACAAAATATAACAATAGGAGAATACAACATTGAGGGGGTAAAAAACTTTACATACTTGGGATCCCTAGTCACATCTGATAATAACGTAGCAGAGGAAGTGAAGAGGCGAATATTTATTGCCAATAAAAGTTATCATGGCTTAATTCGGCAACTAAGATCAGACAACGTCGCAAGGAAAACAAAATGCCAAATATACAAAACCCTAATAAGACCGGTACTCACATACGGCTCAGAAACTTGGACACTCACTAAAAGAGAGGAAACATTGCTAGCCACCTTTGAAAGAAAAATCTTGCGACACATATATAAGGGCACAAAAGAAAATGGAATTTGGCGAAGAAGGTACAACTTTGAACTATACGAAATATACCAGGATCCAGATATCATAACATTCATTAAAATAGGACGGCTGCGTTGGATGGGACATGTAGAAAGAATGGAAGAAGGCGAAATACCAAACAGAATATTCAAACAGATGCCAGTAGGAAAAAGAACAAGAGGAAGACCGAAGCTGAGATATTTAGAACAAATAGAAAATGATAACAGGCCAAGACCCAGAAAGGGCTGTCGAGTCAATGATGATGATGATTATGATGATGATGATGGAAGAATAGGTTAGGGATTTCTTGTCAGAGGAAATAGTCGTAGTGTAGGGTCGGTTTCAGTATCTTATCTGGGTGATTTCCACCTACAGTTAGGGCCTTCCAATCTTCATCCCCTTCTTTTTAGGTACCGTCTCCTCTAAGGAGGTTGGTAATCATCACAGCTATTTTCAGTTTTGAGATTGCAGCTTTGAACAAGTCGATGGAACTGCAATTATACCACTTTCTCAGATTGTTGAGCCAGGAGATGCGTCTTCTCAAAATACTTCGTTTTCCCTGTATTTTTCCTTGCATTATTATCTTAATCGTATTCATGATTTCCTTTTTCTTTTTAATCTTTTTCAGGACCTCAACATTTGTTATTCTGTCTACCAACTTATTTTTAATATTCTTCGGTAGGTCCACATCTCGAATGCTTGAAGTCGATCGCTAATATCTTTCTTTAGGGTCCAGGCCTTTCAACAATATAATATTATTTTACTAAGAGCTTCCGTGATCCTTACAAGTGAAAGGGCTAGAGTACTCTTTCACTATAAGTTATTTAGTTATTTTGCTGTATGCCCTCGAAGTATGGAGTATGGAGTTTAAATATCTAGGCATCACACTATGCAGCTACGGAAAGCTCGAAACATAAGTGAAAGAACAGGTGAATAAAGCAAACAGACCCGCAGGTTGCCTGAATGAAACAATATGAAGAAATAAAAACATCGGAAAAGAAGTGAAAGGCAGAATTTACAAAACAATTATCAGACCAATAATGACATACGCGGCAGAAACACGACCTGATACACAAAGGACAAAATGAATGCTAGAAACAGCAGAGACGAAAACATTGCGAAAAATCGATGGTAAATGGTAAGACGCTGTGGGATAGAGCTAGAAGTGCAGATATACGAAGGAGATGCAAGGTGGACAACATCACCAACTGGGTGAAAAGCAGAAGAGTAGAATGGAACGACCACATAAGCCGAATGACAACAAACAGAGTAGTAAGGACGGCGAGAGACGGTTCCCTAATAGGAAGACGATCAGTGGGAAGACCACGAAAAAGATGGAATGACAACTTACTGGAGGCACATTGAAAAACAGACAGAGTAATGCCTATATAAAAAGAAGAAGAAGAAGAAGAGCTCTTGAAGTACGTTTGAGCTACTTCGTTTGGTGTTAATAGCTTAATTCGAAAGTTGGGTGAGTTATTGTCTTCTAGTTTTCGCAGCAGCGACCATCAATGCTGTGGAGCAATTCGTCTACAATTTCCTGCTTTCCGTCTTCACAGAATCTTTAATACAGTTTTTCGCTCTCCTCGGGCCATCTAGGAATATACTCTTTGAGTACTCTCTAGCAATTGCTGCTTTTGCTGCAGTCATTATTACTCCCATCAGTCTCTCGTAGTTAACGTTTTTTGGTGTGATCCAGCCTAAGCATATCTCAAGATTACTAGAGGAAGCAGGAAGCAGGCCAGTTAGCTTTCCCGAAGTTCCAACTGGGGAGTGGAAATGATCTTATAACTGGAATGCTAATGCCGATTTTGATCAGATTAGGGCGGTACTGACATGAATGAAATGGGATATGACCATTCTTGATGCTGATAGAGGTTGGTCTTTATCACCAGTGGTAAGAAAACAACGATCGAGGTTATATTATAATACGAGATGGATGTCATCTTCTTATAACCGCTCCAAAGTGACGAGCTATTTTGATTATTGACTGGCTGGGTATTCGTAGGAGTTAAGGACATGTGCAATCCAGATAGGATTTTCACAGTTCATTCATCATCATCATCATCCAGCTTCAAAAGTCCCCTGCTGAACATAGACTTCTTCCTCGTGTGTACAACCCCGTTTATCTTGCTCCTCTCTCATTTAGTCTTTATTTAGCCTTCTTAGATCGCCAGTCTATCTTGTAGGTGGTCGACCGAGGCTTCTTTTGGTCTCCATTCCAATAACCTCTTTTTCCATCGCCCATCCGTCATTCTAGCTATGTGTCCTGCCCATCTCCAGCATCTCCAGTCTAGCAATCCTTTCGATGGCGTCAGTCACCTTGGTTCTTCCCCTGATCTCTTCGTTTTTTATTTTCTCTCGTTTAGTTATTCCTAAGATGAATCGCTCCAATGTTCTCTGTGTGACTCTCAGTTTGGTAGCCGAGGCTTCTGTTAAAGTAACTGTTTCTGCTCCGTATGTCAAGATTAGGAGGACGCACTGATCAATTTACCTTTCCCTTCAGGCATGTGGCCAACTCATTTTAAATAGTTTGTCTCAGTTTTCCATATGCTGCCACCAAAGATCGATTTTTCTCTTCAGTTCATGGGTCTGATTTTTGGCAGTTACCTTATGGGTATTGTTCATGGTATAAGTGGAAATTAAGGCTCCATTTTAATATGTATACCAATACGATAGGGGTAGAAAAAATTCAGACAAAGTATAAAATAAAATAATGTAAAGTTATATTCAACCCTTTGTACTATAAATAATTTCTATATTTTCATATCCATTTAAACATATATTAGAAAAGGCAAACATGTACCTAGTCGTTCGTTTTCAAAGTAACCTCTTAATTTTAGAAAATTGATACCGGAAGCAACAACACCCTAATTTGAAATATATTACCGCTTTTAAAAGTTTCCTTTTTTGTGTAAAGCCATTTTTAGATAATATCAATTTTAGACCGGCATGTTTTCATAGATATGTAAATTTTTGTTTGCGCATATGCCTGAGTCTGAAAACAATTGTAGTAGCAGTATTTCAACCAGCCGAATGTTATTTTGCCTTTGAGCATGGCTCGTGTAAAAAATTCGTCATGTTTTAATCTTTGTGGATGATAAGGATTACACCAAAATTATGGGTAAACGTTCAATTTGCAAGTAAGTTATTAAATTCTTGTTCTGTATTTATCAATAAAAAATTACAAGTAGGCATACTACTGTTGTATAATTTATATGACAAGTATATATTTTGACGCAGCTTCATTTAATATTATCAAGAGTGGCTCATTATAGGCCACAGCCTCCTTTAGGAGATTCCTCCAATTTTATTTTTTTCGGCAACTTCTTTTTATGTCTTTAACTCCAATACATTCTCCAATCATCCTCAGCGTAAATGGATGTGATAAGCCCAGATAACAGTGTCAAAAATGAGGTATATTTTGTCATAACGAACAGAATAGAAATAATCAAAGACATTTAATGCCAGAAATAATACTCTACGAAGTCAAAATGATACTTTAAATTCTCTGGCGATTGTTTGCAATCAAACGAGGTGGAAATAAAATTATCCAGGTATGGCATAAATTTTCATCTACTAAGGAAGAACTCCTTCTCAATAGAAGAATGCAGTTATTGTTTTCTTACATAAGAAAGCAAACATAACAAATCAAAAAGACTACCATCCTATCACTTTGATATCACACATATGAAGGGGTGGCTGCAATAACCAGGTAGCTCCATATTTTAAAATTTGTGGGAAATCGAAAAAACCCCCTAAAAATTCAAAATTAGTTTATTTTTGATTATTTTTTCCTGCGGTGAAAGCATGTAAAAAAAAAGTTTTTACGTTGTTTTTGCAAATATTATAAATATCATATTTTAATAAAATAAAAAAAATTGGAGCTGCTTTGCCAAAAATATACAAAAAAATAGTTTTAGGTTTATTTATATGTTATTTGGATACAAAAAGTAAAGAAACTAAATAAAATGTCCTTATTTCACTATTATCAAAATACAAACTAATCAGTGGAATATGAAAACATAAAAAACAGGTAATATTCTTCGTAAGTTACTAGTGTTCATCTCCAGTTTCGGAAGTTTGGCATTCTTCTGGCTCTACAGGAACAAGTTGTTAGTAGTACCACATTTCAGCCTCGCCAACATACTGTCTGGCCAATTCCATGACATTTAATAGCTTATCCCTTTTCAAAGGTAACGGGGCATTATAAACCTTATTGTGTACTTGTGGAAAAATCGGTACACAAGATTTCTTTAGAAGAACGAAATACTCAGTCATAAAACCATTCGCTGACTCTGAGCACGTAACAGTCTCTCTATGTGTATCACTAAATTCGATAACTTTATATTTCGATATGGTAAATTTTGCACCAGAACTATTTTTAATATTGCTTTTCTTAAAAAATGGCTCAAGAACTTCTTAATAGTTTAGAATCATATATTGTTTAACAGTTTTCACAATAAACTTCTTACGGGTATTTGCTATTATGCGACTCCATTCCTCTGGCAGATAAACTCTTTTAGGGATAACGATGTCTTATTCTCTTGAATCTTTCATGCAATAGAAGAGATTGCCAAAAGTGAACAAGAACGGAGTTCTTGTTCTGCGCAGCGCAGTTGTCACTATAAACGTAAAGGCTTGTTACTTGCGGATCAATGTAGTTATTAATAAAATCGTGTAAGCAACTTATCATTTCATTTGAAGATTTCCGACCCGTTATTTCATCGAAAACATAAAAGTAACTCTTCGAAACGCTGCCCTTATGGATGAAAAAATGGATAAAACCACAAGTGGCGCTTGTAGAACACGTCACCAGAAGGAACATGTGGCAGGGGCATGTTTTGTTCAAAATCAAATGACATGACTTCAACTCTGCGATCTTCCTTAGCCAAAGCAGTTTTTTCTGTTAAATCTTTATAGAAAGTATCAGCTTTAGTCAGGTGCACTTTTTTTTCACCTTCAATGTGTTTTGAGTTTCATCAGCTTTGGCACATTTTATTTTATTGTCAAGCATGTCGCAAGTTTTTCAAGTATCTGTTCTAGGGTGGTGGTATTAAAATGATTGTATTATTACATAAAATTCAAAAGAAACTAAACAAATACATGAGGGAATCAAACTTATTTTTTATGTTCCATGCATAGTTTTATATCTTTTCTATATTTTCTATTATATTATTTTGCCATAAGTGCAAGAACCAGGCAGCTACAGGAGCTCCCCGGTTCTTGCTACAAACCGAAAGCAAGGTAGCTCCAAATATTGTTGCCAGTTATGTGCCGTTATTAAGAGATACCCGTTTGTTGCAGTGAACGATCGGCCGATTTTTGTTAAGAGTAAGTCACTGAAAATCTCATTTTCGTAAAAAAGTGGAGCTGCCTGGTTATTGCAGCCACCCCTTCATATGTATTATATTATACTTTTGACAAAAATGATCAAAAAAAGACTGGAGGCTAAATTAGACTTTTATTAGCCTAGAGAATAAGCTGGATTTAGATCAGGATACAGCACTCACGAACACTTACTAGTGATAAAGGACCTGAAGAGAAGTTACGCAGAATACAACAAACCATTGGCATGGATATTTAGTGGACTACGACTACGAAAAAGCATTCGATACCTTGAGCCAGCAGAAAATGTGTAAAAGCATTGACGTATTTCAGAATAGACTATCGCTACACTAATGCCTGGTTGCACCAACAGATCTTAAGCTCCAGCTTAGCTAAGCTCTACTTATAGATAGGGCCTCCTTGAGTATCACTTACGTTGCACCATAATTTTAGATTCTTACCTTATTATCAATTATATGTATTATTATATTACGGTATTCTTATTGTATAATTATATTATATTAATTCTTATGATATTCTCGACTTAAGCTTAAGATCTGTTGGTGCAACCGGGCATAATATAATCAAATATATCTACCAAAATGCTATACGGCTAGCGTAAAGAAACAAATAAATTCTGTATACAGCGAGGAGTGTGTCAAAGAGTTATGACAAGCATGTGTCAACGGGTGTGTCTTTGCAAAGTTATTTACAACGCTTTTAGGGCATCCTTGTAACAACGCAGATCTGAAAGAGATATGGTATCAACATAAATAAAGAGAAGCTCAGTCATTTGCGATTCGCTGATGACATCGTCCTTATTGATGATGCAATAATAATGTTGGAAAAATTATATCACATTTCCTGGGGCTTGTCAGACTAAAGATTAACATGATCCAGACGCAAATGATGACTAATCTGGTGCTAAATCGTAATATTGCTGTTGATGGAAGCAATATTGGGCAGTTTTGGCATTGGGCCGTCGGAATAAGATCTTTAATTTTGTGGATAACACTTCCCCCAATTTTGCAGTAATATTTTATTTAACGAAACTGTTGTCTTTATCTGTATTGGTGTATATTTGTTTTTATACTGTGTAATAATATGCTACATCCTCTATTGTCCATGTATGCCATCATCATCATCATCATTATCATTTGGCTCTACAACTCTATGTGAGTCTTGGCCGCGTTTACTATTTCCCTCCATTGTTGTCGGTCCTGAGCAGCTATTTTCCATTATGTACTCCGATTTTGCGTAGATCACTGGCTACTGCGTTATTCCATCTCTTTCTTAGGCGACCAACTGACCTTTTTCCATCGGGCCTTTCCCAGAATGTGGCGTTCAGAAGTCTTTCGTCACTTGATCTTAGCACGTGACCCGCCCATCGTTTTCTGTTTGCTTTAATGTAGAGTACTATGTTTTCATCTCCACATACAGGGTGTCTGCGTAACTTGGAACCATATGGGAAACTTTTCAATTTTACGAAAAAAAGTTATTCTTTATAAAGTGCTCTGCATAGTCTAAAACGTAAGAAGCAATCATCAGATATCAAATTTTATCAACGGTATACGAGGTATGTCAAAAAATATGAATTTCGGTCAAGAGTAAAGTGCCTTTATATTTCACAATATCGAAAATTGTCATTGAGAAAAGTTGTTTGTAATATTATGTTACAATCTGCATTTGCACTCTTCTAATTGAAAAAAAAAATTGAAAATTTTCCTCAAATCACGGTTACCCAAAATCGTTTTTACTTATGATAGCTCCGTTATTATTAATTTTACGAAAAAAGTTATTCTTTATAAAAAGTTTTGACTAGTCTAATAACCAAGATAAAATTATAAGATATTCAATTTTGTCAATTTTATACGAGGTATGTCAAAGAATATGAATTTCGCTGAAGAGTAAAGTACCTTTATTTTTCACAATATTGAGATTTCTTATTATAAAAAGTTGTTCAGAATTAAAAACTATGTTTCAATATGCAATGGCATCCTTCTAGTTGAAATAGTGTGAACTATAAAGGTATTTTACTTTTTAGCGAAATTCATATTTTTGACATACCTCGTATAGAATTGAAAAAACTTGATATCTTATGATTGCATCTTAGTTTTTTGACTATTTAGACATTTTTATAACGAATACCTTGTTTTCGCAAAATTAATAATCACGGCGTTATCTTAAATAAAAATGATGTTGGGTATCCGTAATTTGAGCAAAATTTTCAAAAGTTTTTTTTTTAATTTGAAGATTGTAAATTCATATTATAACATAATTTTTAATTACAAACAACTTTTCTTAATAACAATTTTCGATGTTGTGAAATATAAAAGCACTTTACTCTTGAGCGAAATTCATATTTTTGGACATACCTCGTATATTATTGATAAAATTTGATACCTGATGATTGCATCTTAGGTTTTAGACTATGCAGAGCACTTTATGAAGAATAACTTTTTTTCGTAAAATTTATATTAAAAAAGTTTCCCATATGGTTCCAAGTTACGCAGACCCTGTATTGTGTGGAGTTCTTCATTGTGTCTTCTTCTCCATTCTCCTGTTGTCTCTTATCTGCAAGGCCCATAGATAGTCCGCAGTATCTTTCTTTCAAGTACCAGTAATTTTGTCGTTTCCCGCTGATTCAGAGTCCATGTTTCGCTTCCATACGTTATTGTGGGACGAATTATTGTCTTATATACTCTTATTTTTGCTGGTCTTGAGAGTATTTTTGATTTAAGTAGGGTCCTTAATGAGTAATATGCCCTGTTTCCTGCAATGATCCTGGCTGCCATGTCCTTTTCATATTTGCCATTTTCAATGTATGTCATACGCTAAATAAATAAAAATATAATATATAGTTTATCGATTACAGTGTACGCAGAATGTTTTGTTTCACGTTAGTGAGTAAACAATTCAATTATAAAATTGTCCAAATCCGCGTACCGACAAGCCTCGAATAAATCTTGAACCTCCATCTGTTGTGAGCTAGCGTATCAAGTAAATGGTTCAAATATAATTCACCCTTTCTTAGTTGAAAGTGTGAAATCGGAGCCTCGGCTCCATCCTCATTAAAGTACGTTAATCGCATTTAAATTCGCTGTTTAAATATGGAGCGGTGCAATAATTCACTGGAAAGTCAAACATGCCTTGCCTTACCGGGGTTGGCTTTGGCTAAAGGGTTAACTCGCTCAAGAGATTTATGGTTTCGACGTCACAATAAGCACTGAATGTGGTGTAAATTTAGAAAGTTAACTGCTTAGCACCAAGACTTGTGAAAACGTTGATAAATATGTTTTATATGAATGGCACGCTCTCTCGTTTCATATAATTCCATTGTAAAAACGTTAGCGACGCAACGAAATTATTGTCTTCCTACTATGAAATTGAAAGTATAATAAAAAATAAATGTTTGAAATTGTAAAAACTTGTGTCATCTCCTCGTCAGTTACGTTGGCAGTTGATATAATATGTATATGTTACAGTTCAAGTTGATTCTCAGTTAGAGTTGACTTTTCCTAGTTCGAGTCAACTCCAACTAAAACGAGCGTAAAAGTTGATTTGAAAAATTTAAATCAACTTTTACTAGTTGAAGTTGACTCTTCCTAACTCTTGTTAGTAAAAGTAGATTATACAATTTATAGGAGTATAATCTCACGTGCATTTTTGATGAGTGTGCGTCTCTTTGTTTTGACCGTTTCAACTACTTATTAGTCCAGCTGTAAGGTCGCCCCCGTTAGGTAAATTATTCTAATTCGATTTTTTTGCACAAACTTACTCAAACAAATACATCCTTATAACAAATACATGTCAGGCGGTATCGCGGTCGAAAAATTGTTTAACCAATTTTTGTTAACCAAATTCACAAAAATAATTCTTATCTACTCTACCTCATATTATTATGTATGAGTTTTTATTGTGTGAAAATTGTAAATATAGATAGCAGTACATAAAGGGTTTAAAGTGTGCGTGAAGTAATAATGTATTTAAATGGGATTTACTTTTTCGCACTGTTTTTTTAGCACACTTTCATATAATCAAATATCCTTAACTTTCGCCTTGTCATGGTGATGACATGTGAGCAATAAATTACAAAAAAAGTTTTGATAGTTTTGTGGTTTGACAGAAGTTTGAATTTTTAAATGTCAAAGTTCTAAAAAATTGTAAAATAGGAATGTATTCCAGTGACGAAGAGTTGCAGTTTTTTTATTTGTTTTTTGGTAGGTAAAATATTGTATGAAACTGTGCGTGAAGTACTTTTTGCGCTCTTAGGCGATGTATAGCACTCGGCCCGCTCGTGCTCTAAACATGGCGTGCGTGCGCAAAAAGCATACTTCACGAACTGTTTTATAAATAACTGAGTATTTCACTCCGGATAATTTTTTTTAGATTGTTTTGGTCATTCGGAGCAAAAAGGTTTCTTGTCATTTTTCTACAAAATTGATAGTTTTCGAGTTATACGCGATTTAAAATTTGAAAAATGCGAAATGACCATTTTTAAGGCTTAATAACTCGATTAAAAACTATTATTATGAAAGTCAGAAAATCACCTAATCAAAGTTTAAAGCCCCCCTACAAGATCTGGAAGAAATTTTTGTCAATATTTTATTACTAAGCTGTTATTTTTAATTATCAACAATATAATATATCAACATCTCAGTCGCACTCACATTGACAGCCGCCTCAGTACGCTCCTAGCGTTCATTGTTAATAATTAAAAATAACAGCTTAGTAATAGGTACAATAATGACAAATATTTCTTCAGTACCTTGTAGGGGGGTCGTTAAAATTTGATTTGGTGACGTTTTGACTTTCATAATAATAATTTTTAACTGAGTTATTAAGCCTTGAAAATAGTCATTTTCGCATTTTTTTAAATTTTAAATCGCGTATAACTCGAGAACAATAAATTTTACAGAAAAATCACAAAAGACCTCTTTTGCTCCGAATGACCCAAATTAATTATGTAAACAAAATGTCCGAAGTGAATTTTTTTTGTGAATTTGTTTAAAAAAATAATTTTTTAAACAATTTTTTGATTACGGTACCACCTGACACCCTGTAAATTACCTCTTTTTGAGTAAGTTTGTGCAAAAAAATCGAACTGGAATAATTTACCTAACGGGGCGACGACACAGCCTGGACTATAAATATCACGATTTGAACATAATATTATACAGTAACATTTAACTTCTAAAATCGGTTGTTTGTGTGAATCAACTTTTACTAAATGGCATTGGGAAGAGTATACTTTAACTAGTTGGAGTCTACTTTTACTAGTAAATGTTGAATAAAAATCTTAATTTTATATCTATAATCAACTTTTACTAAAACCAGCCGTTTGAGTCGACTCGAACTAGGAAAAGTCAACTCCAACTGGATAATCAACTTGGACTGTAACATACATACTTCCCAAAATTTCGGATTTCATTATTAAATCAGGGAAGTTCTGCTTTGAGGTGGATGAGAGGTGGCATTCTGATTTTTGCAAGGAAATTTGTATAATTATATATTATATTAAACCGATTTTATAGCGTTCTACGCCTCTCCGTTTGTAATTGCCTCTCCTTTCTACTGTGGCAGTCTTCCTCTCTTAGATTTCTTTCCGACATCGCCTTGGAGATGCCCTTTATCCATGAAGTTGCTGGTCTTCCTCGTTTTCGTTTTTCTGCGGGGGTCCATTCTAACACTTTTTTGGGGATTCTCCTTTCGTCCATTCGTCTTACATGTCCGTACCAAACTAGTTGTTGTCTTTGGATGTCATCTATGATTGTTCTTTCTATCTCCATTTGTTGTCTAATGTCGTCGTTTCTTATGTGTTCTAGTCTAGACCTTCTTACTGACCTTCTCCAAAAATCCATCTCAGTGGCTAGTAATTTATCTTTGTACATGTTGGTTAATTACCAGACTTCAACTCCATAGGTTAACACTGGTTTTAATATTGTCTTAATTCGTTTTTTATTTTCTGTTCTTATATTTTTTTGCCACAGTACCGAATTCAGGGCTCCTATCACCTGTTTTCCCTTTACTATCCTTTCCTTAATATTTTCTTCGTTTCGTCCTGTACTAGTTAGTTTTATTCCCAGATATATGTATTCATTGCAGCTTGTAATTGTCTCCTGTTCCAGGTTCAGGTTCTCCGTTTCTTCCCGTCCTACGCATAGATATTGTGTTTTTTGGTATTCACCTCCAGGCCCCATTTTCTTTATTCCTCTATTAGTTTCCTTGTCATATATTCAAGATCTTCCTTGTCCTGTGCAATTACAATTTGGTCATCTGCATAGTGCAGCGTGTAGAGTATCGCATCTCCTATCGGTAGTCCCATTCCATTGCACTTCTTCTTCCATTGTCTAAAAGCTTCATCAATATATATTGATGTGATCTTGATTATTGATATGAGATAATATTTTTATATGTCATTTAATTTAATCAATGCATTAATAATAATCTAATTAATTTACCAGATCACATATCAATATGTTTTCAATCTCAGGGCTTTTTATAAAATTAATTACTTACATACGTGGCTTCTAAGTATTTCTCAATGGTTCCTAATCGGGATAGGAAAGAAAAAAGTAAAATAATAACACATATGGGTTACAATTGTAATCAAAATATTGTTTATTTTATTTAAATGGCAATCACTGCTTAATATTTGCTATATCTTATTATTCTTAAACATAACATTTACACATGGGAATCTTCTTTCCTTTTGGTTTCCAATTGAAAGTTTTTATTAACATTTAACTATTATGATTTATTAGCAACAATTCTATTTAAGTTTGATGAAGCTTTTCTGATATTATTGATTATGTTTCTTCAATTTTAAATGTGGTATTTAATACGAAAAACCCATACATTCATGTCCAAACAAATGAGACTGACCTTTTTCTGGTGAATTGAGAATGTCTTCACACAAGACCCGTTTCCTGCTATCCTTGGCTGCAATCAAAACCTCGTCCTGGCTTCCAGTAATGTTCTCCTTTGAAACTAGCTCGTATAGCTCTCGTTTCCTGCTTCTGTCGTGATGCTGTGTTCTACCTTTTTCGAAACTGCAATCAGCTACCGGGACACTCTTGGCTCAAGGAGGTTCTTTTACTCTCAACCTGGCCTACCTCTCGTTCCACGATAGATACTCCACACTCACGGAACTACACCGGCTTTCTCACTCTCATTACACTACCGTCTACTACTGGACTTCTCTTCTCGACAGCTCAAAACATTCTGCTCTCTATTTTTCATTCATTCCCCTACTTTCTAAATATCCCTTCCAGATTCACAAATCAACCTTCCACCACCAACTCTCATTCGCAGTATTCCTCAAAACCAATTTTTAAACTTTCTAAATATGCTTAATGGATTTCAAAGAAAATAGTTAATTCCCATTCTAAAATTACTTTCTACTACTTACAAATTTTAATGACCTATTCTCTATTTCTACTAAGTCTTATTTAGCATCGGCTAATGATCGAACCTTCCGCGAACAACGATAATGGTACGCGCCATTCACTTTGTTTGTTCTAAGCGCATTGTCCCGAGTTTAGTTTAATCACTTCTTAAAATTAAATATAACAATTTGTTGTATACAGGTTGTTCTAAATTTATATGCCCGTGGTTGAGAAAATTGAAAATATTTTATATTAAATTGAATTTTGTTTATAATTATCAAATTTTAATTTTCATATCAAATAGAAATATAACAATATATTGAATAATACTGGCGATGTACAGCATCCTTGCCTTAGACCCTTAGTGGCCAGGAAACCTTTTGATATTTTATTTCCGCTTTTAATTTTGGATGTCGAGTTTCTATATAGTTCTGTGAGTGCCTGTATAATAGATACATTTATGCTGGTCTTTTCTAGTACTTCCCATAGTCTATTAATGGGGACCGTGTCATATGCCTTCGTTAGATCTACCATGAGTAAATGCAACTCTTGGCCTCTTGAGAGCCTCTTTTCTATTACTTGAGTTATAGAGAAAATGTTGTCTATTGTGGATCTACCTGCCCTAAAGCCGCTTTGTTCCTCTGATTCGTATGGATGGTACTCTTCACATATTAGATCTTTTAGAATCCTTCCGTACAATCGACTTAGTGTACTAGTTACGGTGATACCTCTGTAGTTATTTGGATCTTGTTTACTACCTTTCTTATGTATAGATGTTATCCATCCTTCTTTCCATGTCTGTGCTACCGGTTCTCTATTTAAAAATATGTTCATTAATGTTGTTATTATTTTAGCTAATTTGTCAGTACCATTTTTAAGTAGTTCTGCAGGTATTCCTTCCGGCCCTAGGGCGCGGCCGTTTTTTAATAAGGATATTGCTTTTTTGTTCTGTTCTTCGTTTATATGAATTATCTGTCCTGTGACCTCGACTATATTGTGTGATGTGGTCCTGTGTTCTGGTCTGTTTTCTACCAATAGAGATTTGTAATGTTCTTCCCATTTAGTTGTTGTTATAAGCTTTATCACACTTTCTTCTATTTTGTTGGTTCTTACTTTCTTTATAAATCTCCAGGCTTCTCTAGATTTTCTCTCTCCGATGTATGTGCCCAACTCCTGACATTTGTCTTCCCATTTTTGATTTTTGGCGTTTATGACTTCGGTTCTGAATCTGAATTTGTCACGTGCTTGCCGATATTCACTTTTTCTATTTTCGTTTTCTCTGTCATTTAGCCATTTATGGTATACTTCCTGTTTATGTTATTTCATTTCTTCTAGCTGCTCATTCCACCAGTAATTTCTAACTTCTGGCTTTTTCCTTGTGATACCTAAAGATTCTTGTGGCACTTTGTGTATTCCATTTACTATTTTTCTGTAAAGATATTCCGTTGTTTCTTGTTCGTATTCTGCAGGAAGAGCTAGATCCAATCTTCTTTTGTATAAATATTGTGTGCTTTGATTTTCCAAGCTGTTAATATTGTAGTGTGGTATATCAATATTATTTGTTAGTTCTTCGTCATTTGTTGCCCCATTTTGTTGATGGTTATCATTTCTAAACGTAGGTATGTATATTTTTGCTTTAAGTAGCTGATGATCGCTACCACATTCGACTCCTCTGTATACTCTTATGTCATTCACTTTGAGCTGTGTTTTTTGTTTAATGATCATATAGTCAATTATGGATCTAAGGTTTCTGGTGTATTGTGTCCATGTATTTGTGTGAATATCTTTATGTTTGTAGTATCCATTAGTGATTCTGAGTGAGTTTCGTTGGCATACTTCGATCAGTCGATTACCATTATCGTTTAACACATTTTCACCGAAAGGTCCTTTAACTTTATCGTTTTGTTTGCTGCCCGTTCTGGCGTTAAGGTCTCCCAAAATCACAATTTCTCGTGTAATGCCTATTTGTACTATAGTTTCATCTAGAGACTCGTAGTACTTTTCCTTTTCCTCTACTCTAACGTCTTCGTTGGGTCCATACGTACCAATAAATGAGATTCTATGTGATTTCAGGGATATGTTCATCTTTATTATTCGTTCATTGATTATTTCCCAGCTCGTGATGTTTTTTTATATTTCTTTTTTACTAGTATTGATACTCCTCCTTCCTTTCGCATGTTCTGCCATTTTTACTCCACCATATATGTCAAATACTTATCTATATTTTGAGTACCATGTCCTTTTTTCTTTGTTTCTCTTAGTACTATCAGATCTATTTTCGCTTTGTGAATTTCTCTTATTATTTCTTCCATCTTACTTCTAACACCCCTCACATTCTACATTCCAAGAAGGAGCAACTCATTACTATTTTTTTGACGAAAATGATGCAATTATTTTTATAATATAATCAAATAATAAGAATATTATAATGTATACTTCGATAACTAAATGTTTAAAAAAATATTTGTCCTTCTAGGTGTTGCATTTGTTTGGTCATCAGTAATTGAAGGTCCAATAACTGATGACCTACGGGTTAAGCCTTTTTGTGCAACACCATCCAATTTAAGTGCGTTACACAGTATAAAGTTAACATTGTAATTGAAAATTTTAACTGGAATATAAAGATTTATTTCAACGCAGACTTAAGCTATATTAGACTGTTACAAGAAGTTCTGGTCACAGTTTTGTTGTACTGTTAATTCACTTTAATGATGGATATGTGGTTTTGGGGAATGAGTTGCTACAGCAATTACCCGTTTTATGCTAGTGTCAAAGATTATTTAATAGTCAATCTTTAAAAGCTCGTCTCATTAAAACGGTTTTTAAGTGAAGCACGTGTACCACTGAATACGCCCCTTATTCTTATGTTGTTGGGTGCTGCATTAATATTTTGGCTTTTATGGCATCTCAGTCAAACAAACATCTTGATATTTAACAATTTTGAGTAAATGCATTTTGGCATTAAACAAGATTTAAAAACTGTAAAATCCGTTCTATCTAACTGCTCTTTCGTTGTTTCTAAATTCGTCTTGTTTTGTATCAAATTATTTTACAATTATCATAGATACATTTTTATACTAATAGTAGGGGAGCGAAGTATGCTAAATGTGCAGCCACTAGAGCGCTTTGGGGACCTATTGGGTTGTGAAGAGTAGATCCTAAAACCAAAAAAAGTTAAGTAAAGTTTTCCATTTTAGTGGGCCTTTCCATTTTTAATTTAATTTTCCATTTCCAACAATCGTTTTTTCCGATTATAGCGCCATCTATCCATAATTTGACAAAATGTTTCGATTAAAAGTTACTTATTTTTACGTAAAGAATCTAAAACTGGAATAAAAATTTGGGGCTCCTATTTAAGATTTTAAAGTAACCCCCCACCTCCGTGGGGGGATCGTGTTTGGTACCATTCGATAGATTTTTAAAAAATATTGATTAAGTGTATTTTGCAGTTTTTCGACCTAATGTTTATTTTGCGAAATATCGCGGGATTTGTATTTAAAATTTTAAATTTACCCCCCACCCCTCTCCGTGGTGGGTCATGTTTAGTATCATTCGATAGATTTTTAAAAAATATTGAAAACCTATTTTTTAGTTTTTCGATCTAACGTTCATTTCGCGAATTATTCGCTTTTTTTGTGAAACTTTTTAACTCGCCCATTTCCTTTTTCTTCGCTCAAATCGTCAGACTTTTGAAATATACCCTGTTTTGCATGTCCTTAACTTACCTTATCTTAATCTGACAATTTCGAGTAGGTATTTTTAAGGATAGATTTTTTTTTCGGGTCCCCGTTAACGAACTCCCCTGTGTTAAGAGCCAATATATGGTAGAGGTACATCTGCATTGCATTAGGTTTCTCCCCATATGATAATCTGACGCGCTCGAGTAACTGAAAAAATCCCCGCTTGGGCTCCCCTACCATAACTTCTACAACCAAGAGAAAAGGCAGGATTCCGAAAAAGTTACGTATGACCATCTACAAAGTATAAAAACTAATAAATAACGTAGTGGAATACAGTAAACTTCTAGTGCTAATATCTATCGATTTTCACAAAGCCTTTGACGCAGTTGAGATAAGAAAAATACTACAGGCGTTTAAAGAATGCAGACTAGATTAGAGGTACACAAAACTATCATACGATATACCTAAACACAGGCAATAACCAATAACAACAAAAACAACCAAGAGTACACTGAGACGGTGTACAATATACCGAAGAAGAGGAAATAGTAATCATAAATGGTTTTGGGAGGCCATAATGAGACAACATAGATTAAAATGGTTAAAGGATCCACATGGATGGATCATAAGGCTAATGTTGAGGTCCGACGCAAACCAAAATATCTTGGCCATGTTATGAGGAATGAACATAGATATGGCTTGTGGCAACTCATTTTTCAAAGCAAGGCATTTTGGAAAGAGAGGACCAGGGAGCAGAAGAATATCTTGGCTTTAAAACCTGATAAAGTGGTTTATTATTTACATCTACAACTGTTATTATTACGAATAGCAGCAAGCAAAGTTAGGATAGCCATGCTGATCGATAGAAATAATAAACATTAAATACAAAGAATCCCTGATCATCATTTTACTGGAAATAGTGGAGATGAAGACCAATGTAATATCTGCTGGCAGATCTTATTTTTTGGTCTTCATCTGCGCTGCTATGTCTTAAAATACATGTCTGTGGTGAAGAGATTAATATCAACAAAAAAACCTATATAGAAAAATGGTTATAGAGGCCCATCCCGCAAAAGGATGAAGGCAAAATGAATGATGATATGTATTCATAAATGTCATAACACTGGTTCTATTGTCATGGCTGACACTTTATTGCTAACAATGGGCAGTATCATTTAAATTTTTTTCATTTAATGTTACAAACCTCCTTTTTCTAGGTAAATAAAACGAGTTTTAAAAGGGTTAACCTGTTTAACACCCCTATATTAGAAGATTTAATGGTTTTATGAAAAATGAATTGACATCAATAACGTAGATACGATAGATAAATATATGGTGTCCCGCAAGGCTAGGTTTTGGGTCAGACATTATTTCTCATTATTAATATTAATGCCCTAGTATTCTCTCAAAATGAGGGAGTCAACACTGTTTTATTTGCACTACTTTCTATGCAAGCTATTACTCTTCTGAATTTGATATTCTTGATTATCAACAATTAAAAAAAACTAATAAATTCGATTCTAACTAATCGTCTCTCTTTAAACAACTCTAAATAACAAAATGTTAATTGCACTTTAAGAATAACAGTAATATTTGACACATTGCTCTGCTATAATAGGCAACCGATGCAAAATTTTTGAGGCTACACTTGGATACAGAATTGACCTGGGAACAATATACACTGTGGGCCGAAATATAGGAGTACATTTTTTATTTGAAAATTACTTTTTTGTTTTTTCGGCGATTTAATTTATTTTTGCAGGGTTAATAGCCTAACATGTCTTCAACATGACTGCAAATTTGGAAGCAAAAATAAAGTACAGGGTCGGACTTATAAAAAAGTTTATGCAGCGATGCATTTGAGCTCGTTGCAAATGAAAACTGTCAGCCAAATTGAACTAATATGCTCTTTTGGTAGGTTAACTATCCAGAACACTTAAATATAAGTAAAATAAGTAAAATATAGTAAAAAGGAATGTTTTCAAAATTACCGGATTCGCAACATATCATAATATTTTCATTTAACCTTTAACTACCCGCGCGTCAATTTATAACATAACTACACGCGTGGCGTACTTTATACGCCACAAGGAAATACACTTAAAAACAGCGAATTTGTTTATTATTTTTTGAAAAAATACGCTTAGTTGTTTGTTATAAACCTTATTCGACATAAGTGAATACTTGGAGTTCCTTCTCAGTAAACCAATTGGGATTTATAACTAGAATCATGGAATAACTGGATTCCATGATAAATAAAATTACTAATAAAAATTTTTTCGAAATGTGATTTTTTACAGGAGAAAAAGTATTGTTTATAAAGAAAAATATATTGTGTGCCATAATGACTAAAAAACAATTAATTGATTGGTTGACTTACCTGTTAAGGAAGGACAATCATAATTGTCCTATCTTACATTTCGAACATTTGTACTTATGGTAGTGGTCTTTTCGGGCCGCTGATCACAGTTTAAAGAAGCAGAAGAAGAAAAAGAAGATTATTAAGCTTCTTGACAAGTGACGTCCGCGCATCACTGTTTTTTTTTTTATTTTATTTTTATCGCACAAGACATGGGTGGGTTCAAAACAATCAATGGGGGGGAGCGTACAAATGTTCGAAATGTAAGATAGGACAATTATGATTGTCCTTCCTTAACAGGTAAGTCAACCAATCAATTAATTGTCCTTCACATAACATTTCGAACATTTGTACTTATGGTAGGCTGTTGAAAGATTAAACAATATTGTGCGATAAATAAACAAAAGTACATTGCAATCCAAAAATGAATAGTACTTAGCAATTTTTTTTTTTTTTAGAAACTTTACACAAAATATATACATATGTATACCTAACTAATATATTAGAGCAATTATTAATTAAGATTCATGTTTATATTTTAATTATATGAGATGTGTACTTTCAACCAGGTACAAATAAACATAATAAGAAAATTAATGTTCTTTCTTACTAATATTAGTAACCTACACATGTAATATAATTACAATTACATACAATTACATGGACTCACCAGACAATACGGTTTTGCAAAGAGTCCGTAATCTTTTGCTAGAGGTTTATTATAAAAAATATTGAATACTTGAGAATTTTCTGTCCATCTCGCCGTCTCTCTAATATCTTCTATAATCCAGTTCTAACTCCCGCTGAGGTAGATGCATGTCTGACACTATACACTTTAAAAATATTAGTGTCTATATGTTTAATTTAAAAAAATGTTATATCTATCTACTCAACGCCTGGGTAGATGTTGCTTTATACGTCTCTTTTTTTTTTGTTTTTAGTTATAAACAAATTGTCTTCCGACTGAGGACGAATGTTTTAGAAATCTCTAAACACTCTCAACTGTGTTTTTTGTTTTAAATAGGTTGATATTTGTTTATTCATTATTATTATTATTATTTTTTGGGGAAGTCTTTATCCTATGTTTTATCAAAATGTCAATTTTATCTTGATCCATGAAAATATTCTGAATTTTTATTAGGTACAGGGTTTGCAACCTCTGAACTGAAGTGAGTGCAATCAACATTACAAGTTTGTAAGTAAGATCTTTCAGGGAAAGGCTTGTGAGACGAAATAATGTTTCTAAATAAAGTAATACTGGTAGAGGGTCCCAAGTTAATTAATATTTGGGCAATTAAGGTTTGAGGTTATATATACATTTGTAAAAAAATTTAAAAATGTTTTTATAATATTCTAGGATATCTTCTATCAACGCCAATGCATCACTGTGAATGTTAATACGAGCTATAATTATAATCCGGTTCTACGATAGATTTAATAAAATTAAAATTTGATAATTCATAAGCAAAATGGTTATTATTTTATACTAAACCGTCACCATCTCTTGAAAACTGTATCATACAGATTTAGTGATTTGTTGTAATAGATGGGATGGAATCCACAGGAATGCATTTTCTTAAAAAGCTTGCCTGACAAGAATATGGAAACCCAAAGAATGTCCTGGATATAAAACCCCAAAAAAAAAATTCTAGATTAAATTTTTATCAGGTCCATAATTATCTTTTTGGTTGTGTAAGGTATGGTGGTCAAAGGTTGTGTACCAAGGCTGGAAAACATAAAATTTAAATCCATGCCAATCTAGAGTTAAGGCATTGGCTTTCTCTGATCCGGGGTCAGGGTTCAAAATTACATACCTTGCACATTTTTTTTTTTTTTTTTTTTTTTTTTAGGATATGTGGCAAACATATCGATTTCTGGAATAAGAAGCTGCTCAAAAATTATAGTAACACAATTATCACTTAAAGAATACCTACTCTGTTTCTATTTTTAAAGATCTTGATTCCGAGTCAGGCAAAAGCATTTTTTTTTACTGTTACAGATGCAAAAATAATTTTTAAATTCCTATTTTCACAGAATTATTAAACTTATCTGCAAATGTTGAGTACTGTACACTACCCATCTTGTTAATGCAAGACACAGCTGTTGCGTTATTTATTCCTAGCAAAATGTTACAATTCCTATATTCGTTGAAAAAGGATTTCAAGCCACTATATGCTGCTAGTAACTGAAGTACATTTATATGTAGTTGTTGTTCATGACTCCAAAAACCATGAGTTTTGTTATCAATGCAGCATACCCGCCATGCTAAAAGATATATGCATCGCAAAATATTTCAAATACATAATTGGATTATTTTATATTTTGCTCATTAATTGGTATGTTATCTAACCACCAATTGTAATCATTTTTAAGTATTTAGGTATGGTCATTTTAGTGTTATAACTATTAGTTTAAGAAAGAGGCTACTTTTCTTTTGTATTTATTTATATATTGTTTTTTTTTTAGTATAATTTTCCATATTTAACTTCCATAAATGGACGAACTGTTACAAACTCACCGATTAAGGCTGTAAATGATCTTATTTTACATGTACTTTTATTTTTGATGTTCTGAATACTATTAGATTTTTTTTTTGTCAGCAGGTGCAAAATATATCAGGTTCGAATCAAACGTAAAACCAAGAAAAGTTATATTTTGTGGGGGTGAAAGTATACTTTTCCTTTTTTTTTTTATTTATAGTAAATCCCAAGCAGAAAAAACATAGAAAATGTTTAAACAATATTTTCTTTACATTTTAAATATGATTTTGAAATTGGTAAATGGTCCTCTAAAATATTGACAAAAGTAAAGCCTCCTGTTATTAGATTATTTAGGGCTGGTTTTAAAGTTTTTGTAAATATAAAAGCCGAGATATTATTCAAACCAAACGGTAAACAGTTTAATTAATATAAAAAAGTTCTGTACTTAAATTTTAAATATTTTTTAGAATTTTAATGAACAGGAATAGCAAAATAGACAACTTTTAAATCTATTTTTGCCATAACCCTTGAAAATGAGCTTGAGGACTGACCTAATATAGTCTTCCAGCTTAAAATATGTGGCTTCCATAAAGCAATTTAGTTGTTTTAAATTCAAAAGAAAATCTCTGATTTCCGTCTTTTTAGGCACAAAAAAGAACGAAAAATAAATTGTCCTTTTGTATGTGAAGAAGGAGAAATAGTAATTTTTAATTACTTTTCAAGTAATTTTTTTTTTGTCATACGACCAGTTTGGGTCTATGAGAACTTTTGGTGCTCTCTCTTCAGAGGGCGTTGTTTTAAATAAAATATTAAAACCTTAGACCAAACTTAAAAATTTCTTATCTGAAGTAATCCCTTTCCATATTTTAATACAGTTAGCCATATTACCCTATTAATTTTTATTGACATTTAGTATGACATCCTGGTTGTTCTCATTTGCTTTTGGTACTGCTGTCTGTTCGATTGTTTGCATCTCGATGCTAGTAGAGGGTGATTTGAGTACTGACTTTGTCCAATTCTTGGTCTGCTCAAGGTTGGATTGAAGTTTAAACGCTGCTGATTAAAGTTGCTAGATTCTGAAAGAACTCTTGATGGATGCTGATTGGAAACAGCAGCTTGGCTTTGTGGTATAGTCTTTGGATAAACTGGTCTTTTGTGGCTTCGTAATGACTTCGAGATGACTTAATAAAGCTGATTTTGTATCTTTGTTTAATATTTTTGACAAAACCAAACAAAAAATTATTGTAAGTACACTTACTAACTTTGTAATATTAAGGTAGACGATAAAAATCAATGCAGAATGTGCAAAAAGTAGTTAAATATATTTTATTCTATTCTAAACTTCTGGGCTACTATAAGTAACTCTGCGAAATAGGAGTAGCTCAAAATAAAGATTTTCTGGGCTACTAAAAAAAAGTACCCTCTTCTAGTTTTATTGTTTGAGGACAAACCAAACAAACATTTAATGTAAGCAGTAAACTTACTAGCCTCGTAATATGAAATCTAGGCAAAATGTGCACAAAGTAGTTGAATAAATACATTTTATTGTATTCTAAACTTCTGGGCTACATTAAAGTACCTCGGAGAAATAGAAGCAGATAAAATAATCATAAAGATTGTCTGGGCTGCTAAAAAGTACCCTCTGCTGTAATTTTATTGTTTGAAGACAAACCAAACAAAAAGCTTGGTGTAATTAAACTTGCTTGAAATCTTAAATCGAAGTAGAATTTACAAAAGTAGTGAAATAAATATAATTCTATTGTATTCCAAACTGCTGGGCTACTGTAAAAATACCTCTGAGAAATAGAAGCAGATAAAATGATCATAAAGATTGTCTAGGCTACTAAAAAATACCTCTGCTCTAGTTTTATTGTTTGAACACAAAACCAAACAAATAATTTAGTGCAAGTAAACTTGCTTGTAACGTGAAATCGAAGTAAAATTTACAAAAGCAGTTAAACTAATATATTTTGTTCTATTCTAAACTTCTGGACTACTGTAGAATACCACTGAAAAATAGAGGCAGGTGAAATAATCATAAAGATTTTTTGGGCTGCTTAAAAGCACCCCTGCTCTAATTTTATTGGTAAACCCTTTATTTTGTCCTATTTTAAACCTTTGGGCTATAATTTTATTTTTAAACCCCTAATAATGTAGTCTGTATTACTTTGGGCTACCTTAAGGTATCCTTATTGACACAAACAATATAAATTTTTGCATAATATCATGTCTGTCGGACATTTTGCTACAAAATAAACATTAATAGGAAAACCAGTGCATTGTGGCAACATAGCGCCTGTTACATCTCTGTGTGTTTTGACAAATACTATTGACGTTTTGAGTATTTCGAATAGGGAAGAAGGCGAGATATAGTAACTATGACAACAGAGAAAATATATTGATAACAACAAAAAAGGACCCCAAGTTTGAATTTGGTTAAAATTGTCATTTCGTAAATATTAAATATTTATAGTTCGATCTATTCACACATAATTTAATTTATCTAACATAATATGATTCAAAAATATCTTATAAATAACTTGGTCTTTTGGGATAAAACCCAAAAATATCATATAAATACCTTAACTATACCAGTTTCTGTTGCAAATTTTCATATTTCCGCCTCTTTCGGGATACACAATTATTCTCTGATGACTTTTGTGGTATTTTAAACACTGTCTAATAATTTTTATAGAACTATTTGGAAAGCACTTGTGATCAGTACACGCACAGAAAAAAAAACAGTGATGCGCGGACGTCACTTGTCAAGAAGCTTAATAATCTTCTTTTTCTTCTTCTGCTTCTTTAAACTGTGATCAGCGGCCCGAAAAGACCACTACCATAAGTACAAATGTTCGAAATGTTATGTGAAGGACAATTGAAATATGTACTTATATTACTACTTATATTAATATAATCGTGGAGTATATTGTCCACCACCGGAAACAACACATAATAAACTGTAAATTACGATATTTCCAGAAGGCCGATTATAATGAAACTAAAACCAAATTGTAAAGCACATTCCAGTGATAGGTTAGAGAGATAAACAAGGTCAAAAATTAAATTTTTAAATATATTTGCAGTAGAATTCTTATATCTGGCGTACAAAATACGCCAGCGCGTGTAGTTAAAGGTTAAATAAATAATGTTCAGAACGCGCCTTCGCCATAAAATTTTAAAAAATCCCGAATTTGTAAAATATTATTTTTTACTTAAATTAGGAAATCTTATTCGAGTACTTTTCTAATATGTTCACCACAACGAAATCCTCTTAACACTAAATTACATCTTTTCCATCGTTTTTGCTTCATTTAGCAGTAATTTTTGTTAAATGTCTTAAGAATTTCTCAAACACTCAAACGCTCAAATATGCCAATTTTACTTAGTAAGCCATGACTGCTTAGGTTGCCATGAAATTTGTTTGACTTTATAGTTAAATAAGTAAATTGGCCAGTTCATAATGCCACTTTAAAGCAAAGTGGACAGAATATTAATTAAATATTACCGTGAAAAATATAATTATGGTGCAAGAAAAATTGTAAATGAATTTCCTGAGAAAAATTGGCATATTGGAACGATAGGAAAGTTCTTAAGACATCTAAGGGAAACCCATGAGTCTATTGAACATAAAAGTGAAAAAGGAAGGAAGCGAAGCTCAAGAACTGAAGAAAATATTGCTAGAGTAATTTGCAACCTGGCCAATCTGTTGGAACAAGGAAAAACGCAAAAGAAACTACGATTTGCTGCACATCAGTTAGAAGAATCATTAAAGAAGATTGCCATCTTAAAGTATTTAAAAAAGTTTACTGTCAAAGACTTACTGCCAATGTAAGAGAAAAACGACTGGAAAGATGTAATTTGCTACTAAGAAGATTCCGCTCTCGTGAATACATTAGGAAAATATGGTTTTCAGATAAAAAAAAAATGTTTTATTTACGGCTTCCTAAAAATACCCAAAATAATAGGGTATATTCTGACGTACAATTTAAGAGAGAAATTCCTCTAGCTAGAGCATCTTTTAAAATGGAAAATGTCGGGAAAATCTCGTCTGATTTTTGTTGATGCTGGGGTATAACTTAATTCAGAAACATATCAAGAACAAATCTTGCAGCACCTATTACCTGAAATTGAAGAAATATGTTATGATTACACTTTCCAGCAGGATGGTGCTCCTTCGCACACTTCCCACAATACAAGGATATCCTAGAGTGAAAACTGCCCGGACTATTTTGAGCCAGAGATGTGGCCACCTAACAGCCCAGTATTAAATCCGGTTGACCATTCAATTTGGTTAATTTTTGAACAAAATTTGTATGACGGACAACAATTTGAAACCATGGAACAGCTAAAAGAAAGAATGCAGTTTGTTTGGAATAATTTTGAACAGGGTGTAATAAATGGGGCTATCAATTTATGGCGCAGACGACTTTAGTGGTAAACAGAAGTGGTAAACAATAATGGTGGCTACATTCATAATATTTTAGTCAAATAAGTTTTAAAATTATCTATCAAACTTTTTTCATAAATGTGTTATTTGTTAAAATGTTATATTTTCCTAATTTAATAAAAAAATGATATTTTGCGAATCCGGTAATTTTGAAAAATTTCCTTTTTAGTGAAGTGTTCTGGATAGTTAACCTACCAAAAGAGCATATCAGTTCTGTTGTCCTGAGCATATCATGTCCTTTTAGCTAGGACAGTTTTCATTTGCAACGTGCTCAAATGCACCGTTACATAAATTTTGTTATAAGTCCGACCCTGTACTTTATTTTTGCTTCCAAATTTCAATCATGTTGAGGACATGTTAGGCTATTAGTCCTGCAAAAATAAATTAAATCGCTTAAAAAACAAAATAGTTATTTATGATATAAGTGTTAAAAGTACAATTTTAAGGCACGCATGTGAAAGTTTGCAGAATGAGCGAAGCGAATTCTGCAATTCACATGAGTGCCAATGTACTTTTTAACACGTATATCATACAATATTTTTTCTACAAACGTCTTATATATCAACAATTATAATTTATTCATTCTCAATTACAAAACAATACCTATACCTACAAAAACTTTTACTTGAACTTGACTGACATTCCATTTTTATATTTTTCTTGACATTACACCAAAACTGCCTATAATGTCAATACGTAAATCATAACAACTATAGAATAACATCTACTTTTATTGTTGTATATTCTAACAAATTTTAATAGTTTTTTTCTACAAACGTGTTAAAAATGCAATAATATAGTTTAAATTAAATTTTCAGAACCTTTTAAACCTCCTTTTTCAAATTGCGCAAGTTGTACTATTAATATTAATGTTAATAAATGAAATATAAATATTTTAACGTTTCACAATTTGACAATTCACTTTTAACTGCAGTGCCTTAAAATTTTTAAAGCACTAGTGCTTTTAAGTAGCATTTTTAACGCTCCTATGGAGTGCTAAAAATTGCATTTTTAACACGGTTGTAGGAAAAAGTTATTTTCAACTAAAAGATGTACTTTATTTCGGCCCACAGTGTAAAGTTAATTTATTGAAAAGGCTTTTCCGACAACTTTTTCTTTTCAGGAATCTTGTACAAATGACTTCTTGAGAAAGTATTTCAACAGCTTACCATATGGAACTTTCATTTTCAGCTAACTCGCTGGTAACTTCATGCTGCTCTCTCCTGGGGTTACTCTTGTCATACGGAGAACACGTAGCATCTCAGAAGTAGCATCTTTTACTTTTAAGAAATTGTAATACAGAATACTTTTTTCAGTTTGTTGAAAGCATTTCTTGCCTGTCCTATTCTGGCTTTAATCTCTTCTGTGTATTCATTATTTACATTAATTATTGTACCCAGATATTTATATTTTTCAACTTTTTAATTTTTTCTCCATGTATTGTTATGATATCCCGGTGCTGTTGGGCTTTTTGTCATCAGCAAACCGTATATTACAGCTCGGTCAATAGACAGAGACAGCGACAAGAGATAGAGACAAGTGGAACCAGCAAAAACAAGCAAGAAACCAAGCAAAGAACAAGAAGAAAAAAGTGTATATGCATCTAACTACAGACATTACACCAGATATCCTAAAAGGATTTAGAATTATAATTATTTATTGATTAGTGAAATTCCTCTAGAGTTCATATACGACTCCTTTTTTCCTTTCTTATGTACTGATAGAATAATACTACCATACCATACGATTGATTCGACATTATTTCTTGTTGCTTCATTATATCAAACATAAAAAATGCAGGGAAAGACAGCTTTAGATTTAATTCGATTCAGGACCACCGACCATCCGCTGATCATGGTTTCTTCTTTACAGAGTCTTCAAAGCCGCCTGCTGTGTATCCCGAAGCGAACTGAAACCAAGTTGTCGAAGTAGGCATATAAAGAAAATATTAAATGCGTTCGGTAGTATTAAACGCGTTAGCGACATCTATCTAGAGAAAGAGAAAATTTTCTATAGGTCGGAATGCAGAATCCTTGGTGACTATCTATTGCAGCGACACTCAACCTTTTTTTTTCTATGCCACATACTAGCTATCGCCTTAGCTTGCGGGCCGCATAGGTGGAGTAGTATACAGGATGTTTCATTAAGAAACGGAAATACTTAAATGGTGAATAGAGGTCACTGAGGCGGATCTAAATATTCTATATTTATTGCCTCACCGATTTTTATAACCGAGTTACAGGGTGTTTTTATTTTTTATCGATTTTACCCATTTTTGTCTGGATTCATAACTTTATAACCACCTTGTATATTTTTTGATATTTGATACAAGTATGTCTTTAGAACCCAAACCATAGAACTACTAATAAGAAGAAAAATCCAGGTCCGGATTAAAAAAATTATACTTAAATTCATTGTGACCTTGAAACAACATCCTGTATGTATATTGAAATTTTCAAAACCCGTTTGCACATTTGAAAAGACCACAAAAAACTAAGTTTAATTGTTCACCTTCATTTTTTTGCGCAGACAGTTTAATGACTTCAATTAATTTTGAAATTAGGTCGAAATTTTTAAGAACCCTGAGAACTCACAACAAAATTTCGATTTAATTTCGAAATTAATATCATTAAATTGTCTGCACAAAAAATTGAAGCTGTCAATTAAACTTTGTTTTTTGTACTCTTTTCAAATGTGCAAACAGATTTTGACAATTTTAATATACAGGGTGTTGTTTCAAGGTCAAAATTATTTTATATTTTTTTGTTAATTTAAACCTGGGCTTTTCTTCTGATAAGTAAGTGTCATTCGAATGTAATATAATGATGGATTATTTTTAAGATGAATATTTATTTATTAACTTAATTTATTATTCAAAGTGCTTTAAAGATATTCTTTTTAATCTTAGAATTCTTAATAATGGCAGTATATTGAATGTCAAATTAAAGTCATTAAAAATTTTCTGTGCCCAAAATTAAAGCGAACTTGTAAACTCAGTTTTTGTGCTCTTTTCAAATGTGCAAATAAATCTTGAAAATTTAAATATACAGGGTGTTGTTTCAAGGCCACAATCACTTTACATTTTTTTGTTAATCCGGATTTGGATTTTTCTTGTGATTAATAATGGGTTGTTCTAATGTAACTGGTAAATAAGTGTTGATTATTTTTAAAATGGGTATTTGTTCATTAACTTTAATAATTTATTATTATCTAAAATTTTAAATGATTTTTAATCCCAGAGTTCTTAAACATTTCAATATAATTTCACAATCACGCACAAACACGACTTAAACACAGCGGCACACTATCAAATAATTTGACAAACACGTGAAATTTGACAAATAATTTGATCGTTTACAGGGCCGTTTAGTGAGCCTTCGGGCCGCATGAAAAACGCTAGAGGGTCGCATGAGGCCCGCGGGCCGCAGGTTGAGTATCATTGATCTATTGCCTGAGTTTTTTTACAAATTTATAAAGCATAGAGGCCGATATATAGCGGACAATGGGAGAATTTTCTCTTTCTATAAAAATGCAATTTACGCCCATGGCGTAGGTATATAAAAACGAAATGAAGTATATTTATAGAAAGCAAATATGTATCAATCAAATAAAAGTTCTCTGAATCCAACATTTACAGTTTACAGTTCTTAGTAGAGTTCTCTTCTTAGGAGGTTCGTAAATATAAAAAATGACATGTAATTGTCGCTTAGAACAATGCGTGTTGATGTGTTGTCCGGGAGCCGGCAATTCTCCGCGGTCACGCGCCTACTCTTCAACGGATGCCGCAATTACGGTGCAACATCAAAGACCTCTTGAGCCGCCATCGCCATACCCTTAATCAAGCGGCAAAATGCACGGATTTCGATTTATTAATATTCATCCGCCAGCTGCGATTTCTTGCGCAGATTTGTTAAACCTCCTTTTCGCCTTAAGGGCACTATTACCATTTTTTTATTCGGACTCGATGCTCGATATCGTCGAAAATGAAACAGCGCCATTAGTACATAATTGATTGATTACCGGTGAAAAAATTATTTCGTGTGAACCTTGACGCTCTTCGCTTGATATTATATAGATAATAGATAGATACGTTTATTACAATTTTTACATAGTAAAAAATAAATGTCATGTTACAATAGAAATAAAACAGTCATTATTAGATGCACAAATAAATAGTAGAAAGAAACAGTAACACATAAATTAATAATAATATTTAGCGTCGAATCTAGTAGGCCCATAGTTTCATTGACCATCATTCTCTATCCCTTCTTGTCCATTACTTTCATTCTCCAATTTGTGATGTTAACTCTGTCTATATCATCTTCTACATCCATTTTCCACCTTGTTCTGGCCTGACCTCTTCTCTAACATCCTATTATTGTTAGGGGTCGCCAACTTCTTGAAAATTTCAAGATCTTGTCTTGATTTCCAGGCAAGATCAAGACAAGAAGTAATTTTAGATTTCAAGACAAGACAAGAAATTTTATATCAATACGAAGATTTCTTGTCAAGAAAACAGGAAATCTTGAAATATCTTGACTAATAATGAAAACTCTAAAACGTATTCATTTGTGTAAAGGATAACATTATTTTAACATAATATATTTTAATTTATTGAACACTTTTTTTGCTAAAACGATTTACAAAAATGTAAATTAATAATAATAAATAATGATACTATACTAACCTAATCCTGTTGAAAATAAAGTTGCAAACTAGATTTTATTTTAAATAACAAATTGAGCACATTTTTAAATCGGAATTGATAAGCCATGAATTAAGACAGATAACACTTCTCATGGAGTCAACGCCTAGTAGATTTCTTGGCTTTGTTATTATTAAAGCTGCTCTTGAAAATAGCATTTCCGCAAGTACAGATACTGCTGGCGTTCCGAGAAAATCCTTGGCCATTTTCGATAATGACGGGTAGATATTTTTGTATCTTCTCCACCAATCAAGTATATTCTCAGACCAGTATATTCTGACCTAGGCTCATTTATGTATTTTTAAATTTCATACTTCCAAACTTGTAAGTTATCATTGTCAGCGTTCTTAAATAGGTAAGTAATATCTAAATCAAATTCGTTATCTTCTTTTTTCAGACTAAGTGATGGCTCTGGTATTGGATTCTGTAGATCATTCTGGTATTTATTGAAATAGTAAGCTTTCTTTTGTACAGCCTCTGATTGTAGAAGCTTTCTCCAAGATGAAGAGGAAAATGCCTCTACTTTACGCCGAGGATCCAAAATAAGAACTATATAGTATATCCAATTAGTTTTGTTATAGTGTTTCAGTATTTTATCTCTCGCAGCTCGAATAAAGTAAATTAATTACTCGTCAGTAGTGTCTCTATCAATTTAATTATCAACTTAATGAGCCCAATATTTCCAGTTTGTCTAAAATTAAGTTTACTCCAATTACCACCAATGAGAGTGTGCAATATTTTTCCCTTTCGAGCCTTCGAGTATTGAAGACAGTGTTTTAAAGCTTCTCAGATACTGACAAAATTTACTGATCAGAACCCATTCTTTAGCACGTGTTAGCCGTGTTAGCACGCAACGCAATAAAAAGGTCGCCGGGGAATCACAGGACCAAGTAATCAAGAAATTTCAAGATCTTGAAATTTCTTGAGTCAAGACAAGATATAAAATGTCAAGAAAACGTCAAGACAAGATTTTTTTAAATTTCTTGATTTTTTCTCAAGACAAGACAAGAAGTTGTTGTCAAGACAAGAATTCTTGTCTTGTCGACCCCTAATTATTGTAATTGACAATAGCATTTTTAGTAGTCTATCCTCTGGTATCTTCTGTATATGTCCTAGTCATCTTAGTCGTTGGGTTCTTATCAATCCTAGTATGCTTAGCCCCCATATAACTCTCGCGGATCATCATTTGTTTTTCTGATATAAACGCCATTCTCCATTTTCTCTCCAAATATTTTTTTGCTGTTTTTCGTTCCCATATCTACAATACTTCTTGTTGTTTTTTACTGAATGTCCAAATGTCCATGTCTCTGATACCTACATAATATATCTGTTACAGTTCAAGTTGATTATCCAGTTGGAGTTGAAGTCAACTCTTACGGCTGGTTCCAGTAAAAGTTGATTATAAATATAAAATGAAGATTTATATTCAACATTTACTAGTAAGAGTAGACTCCAACTAGGAAAAGTATACTCTTCCCAATGCCATTTAGTAAAAGTTGATTCTGATTCACACAAACAGCCGATTCTAGAAATTAAATGTTACTGAATATGTTCAAATTAGTCTAGGCTGTATCGTCGCCCCCGTTAGGTAAACTACTCCGATTCGAATTTTTTGCACAAACTTACTCAAAAAGAGGTCCTAATAACAAATCTACTGGGTGCCAGGCAGTACCTTGATCGATAAATTGTTTAAACAATTTTTTTTAGACAAATTCACACAAATAATTTTTTCACTTCACAAAATAATTTTCAGCATAATTGGTTAGCATGACGACGATCTTGGTTCCCATGACGACGATTCAAAACCACTGTTATTGTCTACTGATTTGACTTTCGAGATTGAATGTAAGTGGTCAATGGCAGCAATCGATTATTTATTTGAGTGAAATTAAAATTTATTTATGTACTTTAATTATTAAAAATATTGTACAAAATTTATCTTATTATTAATAAAATTTATGCCAAAAAGTAAAATTCTGTAGTGTTTCGCAATTATATTCATACAAAATAAATCAAAACTTTACAGATTTAGTAATTAGGTAGGTATACAATATTGATAACTATCGATTAAACATCAAAACCAGCCATCGTGCAAAAGTCATCTGTCATTACTGTCATTACTGTCATACGAATTTTTTATTTCGTCTAAAATTAAAAAAATATCCTCAAAGTTGTAAGTAAGTGTTAATGTTTTTTATGATTGACGATACAATTTTGTACGCACCACCTCAATACTCTTTATCGAACGCGTCTGTTCCTCTGCTCGTAATATCAGACTCGTTCGATAAAGAGCCACTTTACTGACTTGGTACATAAATAACTATTAAACAATTTTTTGACCACGGTACTGCCTAGTACCATCTGTCCGACAGCGAGTATAACTCCTCGTTACTTATAACAGGTTGAATGACAAATGAGGTGTCAAAGGTAAGATTAATATCCAAGGATGGTACTAAAGGTGACAAATTTAACCTAGACTGTCTATCCGTCCGTCCGCGAATATAACTCCTCCGTCATTATAACAGGTAGAATGACAAATCTTCTTCTTCTTCTTCTTCTTTTTGTATAGACATTACTTTGTTTTTTCAATGTGCCTCTAGTAAGTTGTCGTTCCATCCTTTTCGTGGTCTTCCCACTGAACGTCCTCCTATTGGGGAACCGTCTCTCGCTGTCCTGACTACATTCTATTCTATTCTTCTGTTTCTTACCCAGTTATTAATGTTATCCACCTTGCATCTCCGTCGTATATCTGTACTTCTAGCTCTTTCCCATAGAGTCTTACTATCGATTTTTCGAAGGGTTTTCATCTCGGCTGTTTCGAGCAATCTTTTTGTCCTCTCTGTGTCGGGTTGTGTTTCTGCCGCGTATGTCATTATTGGTCTGATGACTGATTTGTAAATTCTGCCTTTCATTTCTTTTCCGATATGACAAATGATGTGTCAAATGAAAGCTTATAATCCAAGGATGGTAATATTCATTTTCTTTTTTCATCCATTAAATCCAATATTTCCTCTGTCATCCATCTTTGCTTCCGGGGTCGCTGTTTTGTGAGCATTTCAGTTGCCGTTGCAAGGGCGTGTCTGATTTCGTCCCGAAGGCGAAAGTTAAGGATGTTTAATTATATGACAGTGTGCTAAAAAACAGTGCGAAAAAGTAAAACCCATTTAAAATACATTGTTACTTCAGACACACTTTAAACCCTTCATGTACTGCTATCTATATTTACAGTTTTCCCACAATAAAACCTTTACAATTACATAATATGAGATAGAGTAGATAAAAATTATTTTTGTGAATTTGGTTAACAAAAATTGGTTAAACAATTTTTCGACCGCGGTACCGCGTGACACCCTGTGTATTTGTTATAAGGATTGTTATACGGATGTACATATTTCTTTGAGTAAGTTTGTGCAAAAAATCGAATCAGAATAATTTACCTAACGGGGGCGACGTTACAGACTATACTAATAAGTAGTTGAAACGGTCAGAACAAAGAAACGCACACTCATCAAAAAAGCACTTGAGATTCTCGTATAATCAACATTTACTGAATCGATCCAGTAAGACTCAACTCCAACTAGTAAAAGTTGATTTAAATTTTTAAAATCAACTTTTACTGCTCGTTTCAGTTGGAGTTGACTCCAACTAGTTGGAGTCAACTCTAACTGAGAATCAACTTGAACTGTAACATATCTACTATATGCGGTTCTTTAACTTCTTAATTTGGCACCTCTTGGTATGAATTTGGTAATGACTCATTTGGACGCGTAACTTATCTTGTAAATTATCTGGGTACTCATATTAATGAAATCTGAAACCCTAGTACAGAAATAAAAAGTAGAAAAGTAGAATTGCCAAAGCAAGAACAAGTTTTATGAAATTTAAGAAAATCCTGTGCAGTTATGATCTCAATTTGGAACTTCGCATAAGAATGGTTCGATGTTATCTATTCCCAGTACATACTACTTTACGGGGTTCAAGCATGGACCCTGACAGAATCGCTTTTAAAAATCTAGAAGCATTTGAGATGTGGGTCTACCGCCGTATTCTGAAGATCAGTTGGGTAGAAAGAGTCACACACGAAAGGGTTTTGCAACGTTTGAATAAAAGTTGTTGAGTAGCGAACACGGTCAAAAGACATAAATTGGAATACTTTGGTCAGACAATGCGTCACCCAAAAAAATGTGACATACTTCACCTTATCATGCAAGGTAAAATAATGGGAAAAAGAAGTGTGGGTCGCCGTACAACTTCTTGGCTTAAAAACGCCAATGGTTTGGGAAAACTAGCACTGAACTATTTCGTGCGGCTGTAAATAAGACAATGATTGTTAATATGCTGAGCAACATGAGAGCCAACGATCGACAAGCGGTCTCGGCACCTTAAGAAGAAGAAGATATGAATTCATTCCTTAGTAACCTATCTAGTTTAGTGCATAAACACAATTGTTTCCTTTTATTAGTCTATTTTGGATTTCTTCTTCTGTATTTGGTTTTCGTGTTATAATTGTTCTTAGATATTCGAACCTTTCAACTTCCTCAAATCTATATGTAGTACTTTTATTATTTGTTTGTATTGTTAAATACTTTCCTCTTAATATATTCTTGATCTGTGCATTTTATATATTTTCTTTTTATATGTCATTACTATTAATATATTGCTTTGATATTGAAAGCTTTCCTTTAGTATCTATTTCATCAAGAAAATATATTCTATTGTGCTTCTTCTTTTCTAAAATTGTCCTAGAATTCACCCTTTTTAGAATGAGTTTTATTCTTGCTTCCGGTCATTCTTTTGGTAATTGTTCTTCATTCCATATTTTCGGATTAGGTAATATCTACATTTCTTCATGCATGCGGTTTTCGCTATATTTGAACATCTCAGATGTTATTTGGTAGTTTCCTGGACTTTTGTTATTACCCACTTTAAATAGCAACTGCAAATAGCAGTAGCAAATGTTTTTATTTAGAGTGCATAATGTGAGGTCTGTTCTCTGGAATAGCAATCCACGTGTTGTGGGGAGTCTTGCGTTGCCTGATGTAAAATTTAGGATAATTTTAAAAAGGATTTTCACCCCCATATTTTTGTGGCTCAAGCATGTAAAACCTGTTAAGAGCACTCATGATGAACTCTTTAGTTCGACAACGTTCTGTGGTGTACATAGCTCTTTAAGGTGAAACAGTAGCGATCAACAGGTAGCGAAAACGCGTTCCAAGATTGCGGCTGTAATTTTGAATATTTTTTCGAGATATTTGGCACACGTATTCGTAATATAATAAAGAATGGCGGTACAGAGCACAATTTGAAAAATATATTATTATGTGGAAACTACTCTGTAATTAAATACAATATTAAAAAAAAACGAGCCTGTACCGCCATTAAGAAGAACAAAAAAATGCACTTTATTCAAATAAACTTTTTTATCCGATGCCTAGATTTTGTGTCATTTTGGAACTACTAATGAAATAAAAAATTTTAGTAGTTCCAAAATGACACAAAATCTAGGCATCGGATAAAAAAGTTTATTTTAAGAAAGTGTATATTTTTTTGTTCTTCTTAATGGCGGTACAGGCTCGTTTTTTAATATTGTATTTAATTACAGAGTAATTTCCACATATTAATATATTTTTCAAATTGGGCTCTGTAGGGGAATGGGGGGCATGACGGGGTCTCGAGGTAAGACGGGGTACCACACACAAACAAGAAACTACAGGTTGGTGAATATCATGCAGTAACTCAATAGGAAGAGTCATTCGACTAACGGTCCCTGCAAGAGAAACTGTGAATGAGAGTGTACGCGTTTTTTGTTTACAAACGGAAAACTGTTTTAGCGACCCATTGATCTAATTTTGTGCAAGGACAACCATCGTTATTTTAAGGTAATTATGATCACCTCATTAATGTCTTTTTTATCGTTGTTTACTAGTATTCTTATTTTGATAATGGCATATTGTTTGTGTGAATACGTTAAACATTTAATTAGTGAATTTTTTTTTTGTTCAAAGTTACCTTTTGAGGCAAGATGGGGTATTGGGTGCGGGGTATGATGGGACATTGGTGGTAAGTCTGGGTTAATTTAAATTTCTTAATAAATACCATTGGATTATTATTTTAGATAATACCATGGTACGTACTTACAAGAAAAAAACAAAAAGAGGAGAGTGGTCGAGAGATGCTATGAAAACAGCTATAGATAAAGTGACATCGTCAGAACCCTGGGTAGGCTGCCAGATCTGTGGGTGTTGAGCTCACAATGCTTGTGCTAGGGTGGACAATGAAGATCTGGAGCAAATACACATTTTTGTTTGTTTTGTGAGAATTAATTAGCATCACCATCATGCCCCAATTCCATTACCCCATCATACCCCATAGTATGGGGCAAGATGGTTTTTCGTAATGTTCTTATTAATGGCTAATTGTTGAAAAATGTGATAGGTTGATTTTCCAAAGATTGTACCAAATCATAGTTAGATTAATGACGTAACGTGCCATCAATTAGTAATAGTAATAAACGTAGTAATTATGTTGTATTTTTGTTATTTTCCTTAGCTACCCCATCATACCCCCCTTCCCCTACCGCCATTCTTTATTATATTACGAATACGTGTGCCAAATATCTCGAAAAAATATTCAAAATTACAGCCGCAATCTTGGAACGCGTTTTTGCTACCTGTTGATCGCTACTGTTTCCTTTTAGGGATTTTTTAAATTAAATGTACATTTTATAAAGGATTTTAACTAATTCTTGTAAATATTTAAGAATTTCTATTTAAGATATTTAAGAAATATTTCTTTTTGTGTTTAATTTTTTTTTCTCTTTAAATATTGCACTTCAGTTGGTCTGATACTACGTCACTCAATCTAGATATTCAGTGTTATATTGAATTTCAAGTAAGAATGCAATTTTTAAATCCTATAAACACTGAGACTCTTGTAAATAACACTTGCTTTAATAAAAATATTTTAACTTCACCTCGAGTACGCTGTATATCGAAGGTGTGGTCCGTAGTGGATGTAATTGTTACGATTGACGTATTTACAGGTCTGTATTTGTATACAGAAAGAAAAAGATGAAATTCTACAAGTAATACAGTACCGTAAGAAGAAATAATGTGTGCTATTGAGCAAAGTTTGTAATGAAATAGAATATGAGAACGTACTAGACTATGTGAAAGTCAAATTTCCCCCAACCAGTTCGGCTTCATAAATGCTGTTGCTATTTACAAGAGAAGCTTTGTTCTTAATCCTATTCCAGAGCCAGGGAGGCAGCAGACACCTCAGTTTACGATTACGAGAAAGCGTTTAATCGAGTAAATTACGCCAAGATGATGTAAATACTAAAAGAAGTAGAAATTAAGAAATTAGAAAAGAAAGAATTTGAAAGGAGACTATATTGGAGAATCGTCAAGATTCCTTGGACTGACCTAGTCACAAATGAGGATATCATCGGAAGAATGAAGAAGAACCGAAAGGCACTGACCAATCGTCAAATCTCGTAAGATACCTCGAACACAATATGCGAAACGGATACAGATATGGCCTCTTACAAGCCATCCTGCAAGGAAAAATATTTGGGATGCGAGGTCCAGAAAGAAGAAGAACATCCTGGTTAAAGAACCTCATTACTTGGTTCAACACAACATCGGTGAAATTTTTCTGCGCTGATGCAGTTAAGATAAAGATTACCATGAGGATCGCCAACATTCATCACGGATATGTACATCAATAAGCAAAATACAAAATTCACAGAAAAGCTTACTAGTAGTTCACTATCTTCTTATCTTAAAAATTTAAAGATATTTCTTCGTTTAAAGATGCTCACGTAATAAATTGATGATTTTTGTTATTATTTTATCGAATATTTGTCACAATTTGCATGTTAATCGAATCCAAAGCAAGTTACGTGATTATCTACTAGAGCTACTAGTACTAGAGTGTTTACTTATAAATAGCTAGACAAATACTGAATGGCGTAAACATCAACAGCATCAGATACGCCGATGACACGGTGTTGATTGTGGATTCAGACTTGGGTCTACAACGACTCATCGATAAGACCAACTCGATCTATGAGCAATTCGACATGAAAATATACATTAAGAAAACCAACGTGATCTCAATCCGAAAAAAAAAAGAATATGTACCTAAACCTTGCATAATAAACGGGCACATTTTAGAAGAGGTTAATAAATTTAAGTAACAGGGGTGTTGGATCAATAGCAGCCTAAATTGAATCGGTCATTTTGAAAAGGGGTCATCTCCACTTTTTTGACATTTCAATTTTTCGTTGAATTTATATTTAATACACATTTCTTCTTCACGTGCCATATCAGAATTATCCGACATTGGCGATCACCATTGCGAAGGCTTCTCGATCTTCTGCAATATGGATACTGTATTAATACACATACAGACGTCTATTCCACATGAAAACGCGTCAACTTTCAATGTTATTACCATAAGCACAGCATACCCCGCAAACCAGTTCAGTTTGAAAAGGAGTCATCTCCTAGAGATACATATTTGAGATGACCCGTTTTCAAAATGAACATCATCTGTTCATTTTAAAAACGGGTCACCTCTATTTAAAAAAATTGAGGTTTCTAGGTCTTTTAAAATTTAAAGACATTTTTAAAATATTTATCAGCTTGTATTTAGCCGTTTAATGTGTGTAATAAACAATATTCACATTATAATGACTATTTTTTTCTTTTCATACGTGTTCATTTGGAAAACGGGTCATCCCTTTTTAAAAAAATTTCGGTTTCTATAGAAACCTATAGGTCTTTTGAAACCTAAAAAAATATTTTTAAATTATTCATCAGCTTGTATAGTGAATATTAAACCCAAAAAAATATTTAAAACAATTATTTTCCTAATAGTCTTAAAGATAAAAAGTTTTTGACCTCTCCTGTAAAATTTAAAAAAGTGGTGATGACCCCTTTTCAAAATGACTGATTCAATTGTGATCTAGAAATAAGATCGAGAATAGAACAGGCCAGAAAATCTTTCGAAAAAATCAAAAGAATGCTATATGATGCTGGTCTGGTCGACTCTTCTCTATGCAGTTGAAACGAGGGCCCTTAAAACAGCAACCGTAAATAAATTTTGGGCCTTTGAAATGTAGATCTACCGGATAATCCTCAAAATTTCATGGACATCGCATACCTCAAACGAAGAAGTGATGCATGGAATAGGCAAAGAATGAGAAATTTTCAACACAGTGAAAGTTAGAAAAACATACCTAGCCACATACTGAGAAACAATAAACACCAATATGCTCAGCTAATAGTGAAAAGAAAGATCGAGGGAAAGAAAAGACTGGAAGGAAAATACTATCGTTGTTAAGAAACATCCAACAATGGACAAGGCTAAATTTTAAACAGCTAGTAAGAACATTTTGGGGAGTATAGGATAGGATTAAAAATGAACATCTATAAAACCAAAATCATGACAAATACAAACGACAGAATAAATGTAAATATAAATAATGTCAATATTGAGGTTGTTGGCGAATACTGGGTCAAATAACACTGTTCTGCAAAAAAACTTTTTCTTTTTTCTGACTATATGGCACTTGATTATAATCAAAGCTAATAAAGAGAACGAAACAATTGAAGTACAGAGAAGAATCCGATTGGCGTGGGCAGCATTTGTAAAGTTAAGATGGATACTAAAAAGCACAAAGATACAACAGTATCTAAAAACCCGTGTATTTGACCAGTGCATCCTTCCTGTTCTGACGTATGGCTCAGAAACATGAACATTAACAAAGGCTAACATAAACAAAATTGAAATAACTCGGAGAAAAATGGAAAGATCCATGTTGGGAATAAAACTACAAGACCGAAAATCAAACAAATGGATAAGAGACAAAACAAAAGTAAAAAATGTAACTGAACATATAACAGTGTCAAAATGGAGATTTGCGGGCCACAATGCGAGACAGGATAATAAAAGATGGAATGCTGAAATACAAAACTGGAGACCGTGGACAGGAAGAAGCGGAAGAGGAAGACCTCAGATGCGGTGGAAGGACGATATTATAAAAGCTGCAGGAACTAACTGGAAAAGCGCAGCCAAGGACATACGGAAATGGAAAGATTTGGGGAAAATCTATGTCCAAAGTTGGATAGAAATTGGCTAAAAGAAGAAGAAGTAAGAACAGCTGAAGACAGACAAGAATTTGTAATTATAGTAGCCAAAGGAGAGGGCACTTTAAGAAGAAGAAGACAAAGATTAATTTTTAGAGTAGATTTTACAAATTAGTGATTACTAAAACCTTTGATTTAGACTCCTATTCTCGTGCGGTGGTTATGGTAATTTTAAATTACATTGAGTAGTTTATTAATTAATATTTTTTGAAGTCCACCTTTTTTAATTATCTTCACGATCATTAACTTGATAAACTGTCATACGTCTGTTCAATATCATCTCTCTAGGCACCTATCTTTATTTATCTCTTCCTCTTTGATTCTATTCTTATTTCAATAATTTTAAACACGTCTAGTCAGTCTCTCGAAAATAAATTTTCCTTGATTGAGGAAATCATTTATCTAACACAAATTTTTAATACATCTGGATAACTAAATACCGTAAATTGTTACTTACGCCAGTTCAGCTCTGTCAGAGTAGGTACGTAATATTTTATTATTCTGATTTATTATACGCCATCGCAAAGAAAACAATTGAAAGTGTCTAGTTGGCATGGCTACCTACCAGCCTCCCGTGATTATGGATACTGAATTAATGTAAACGAGCATTCTGTTATTTATTTACTTTACTTCAGATAGTGCCTGCGCCTGTTAGGCTCTATTTACACTTATATTTCAATTAACGTCATTTGAATATATTTGCATAATAATTATGAAATGTCTACAACCTAAAGCAATACAGCACTAATCTAGCAGGTAATAATACACAGGTAATTACGCAAAACAAGGAAATTGGTAAGTGAAAATTTCCAATTGTCACGTGAGGAAACAGTTGTTTAATTTCATAGTACAGCGTACTCCAAGAAAATCACATTAAAGGAGGCTTTGCAATGTACAAGAATCTAAGTATTATACAGTACGTAAATCGTTCAGCTGGACATAGGGAACATACATTGTATATATTTAGATACGTAAAAACCTACGTTGTATTATATTGATATAATTGTGGCAACTGAGCTCTCTCGATGACCATATAATATGTTTGTTAGTTAGCATTAAGGGGCATTAATCTCAATATTGACAACTCATTTCGACTGACACAAATAAACGTCAAAATATGACAATGTAGTAGTAATTATTTTTTTCCTAAGCAAATTGGAAAACTGTTTAGTCTTGATTAGTTTTTAAATTAAAAAATAGTTTAAAAATTAAAGTAAAATTATCAACTCAGTAATCATAAACTTTGTTTTTGATTTATTTATGGACAGCCTTGCTTCATAACTCGCTCATTCTATTAGTTCTAACAACTCTATTGCACCAAAAACTCGTACTTGAACAGAAGCTCCAACTAACACAGGTTATCGCAGTTGCCACAATTATCTCAATGTATATTCCTCATGTCCAGCTGAACGGTTTACGTACTGTATAACCCAATTATGTATACAAAACAAGTATAAAATCCCTTTAACCTCTTTTGATGAATGTTGTAACATATATAAAGATTATTTGTCAGCAACGTAATAAAATTCATAAAACAATCAATAAAAGTTTTTTAGAAAACCCACAAGGAAAAACTTCCTGTAGTTGGCTGTATACCATTAATTACAAGTGAAATTTAATAAAAAATTTTCTTCTTGGTAAAAGGTATATTAGTTTAAAAAGCCCTAAAGGGCTACAAACATATGAACAAAACGTTTTCGCTCTGTAACAAGAGCATCATCAGTGTTACAAGAACATGGTGAGCCAACCAAAAAATACAAAGGTCAAAGCCTTTCAAAAAACAGACAAAAGTCTTATATAAAAGATAACAGCGCAAAATCCAAAGGATGGATAAAATTCCTAAGGATATAGCCCTATGGCAACATATGACTCCCACACGTTGTAAGTGGGTCAAAAGGTAACTAGGTCATTCTGTTATAAGAGGTGGCAGGCAACTCTGTTCTTGTAACACTGATGATGCTCTTGTTACAGAGCGAAAACGTTTTGTTCATATGTTTGTAGCACTTTAGGGCTTTTTAAACTAATATACCTTTTACCAAGAAGAAAATTTTAGAAAACGTGCTTCGCGTCTTCACTGTCCCCGAGACAGAACGGATACTCTGGAGAATCGTCATATTTGAAGCAATGACGATATGCTCGAAAGTAGACATATTTTGAGAACATCTGCCTCAGATAGGAGTTGACGTCCGACGTCCCTATGTTTTAGGTTCAGCTAAATATTAACCTATGGTATAAGCCAACGCGTCCACCTGCCCGTTATTGCTGAATCCCAGTGTAGGCCATCGAAGCATGCGGTTTTGCCGTTCTGTTCGTCTAATCTCATCAAGGCACACTGTAGTTTTACTTGACTCTCTTTTCCGATAAAAAATTTTCCTTTCTTCAGCTTGCATGACAATGGGTAGCATACTGGATATGAAGTATATAGCGTCCTCAGATACTGTGAAGAATGCGCTGGCAAATAAAAGAGCTCAGACGATATACTAATGCGACTTTCCTCCGTGATTCTTGGGTTCTTATAAGTACCCAAATTGATGCTCCGTATAATATTGACGTGATTACCGACGACAGTAAAGTCCTTCTGCTTTGATGTGGGTCACGTACCTACGTTCGGCATTAGCCGTGATAAGGCTGCCCTTACTACTGAGGCTTTAGCACAAACATGCTACACCTTCTGCTTGAAACTGAGTCTGACATTAATCATTACTGTCCAGTGAATTATGGTTGTGATGTGATTCCATGTTTTCATATTCTCAGCGTTACGGTTTCCACCTGTTTCCTACTGTTTCCTACTAGTAATGAGCACTGCCTCAGCTGTGGGAGCACGCCAAATATAATTCTATTTTAGTGACGTCACGTTGCCTAACAACCGTCGATTCTCCCATCAGAAATTCTATTCATAGAAAAAAGTGTTATTCTATTTTGTGACGTCAGCAAAATAGAATTCTAGAATTGGCGTGCTCTGGGCCCTGTTGTGTATTTCGCTAGTTTTAAATTGACTGTGTTCATCCACTAGCAGATTCTGTCAAAGATGATGTCAAACGTGAGATTTATTTCCTTAAGGCCTTGGGTACATAATTCGCAAATATTTTACGGCTATCCCTACCTTTTCTGTCTTTACATGGCAAATTATGTGTAGTAAAATTCACACTGGTATGGATATGTACATATTACTAGAATGTCATTCTACTTGACAATGTCATAACTAGCTTAAAGAGATGGCTTTTGAATGTTCTTGGATAACTGTTATTTTTTGTATAATTGCAAATTATTAATTCAGTTAATAAATGTGATAATTTTTTCACTAGCTATGTATTCAGTGATTGTAATAATTTATATGTACCTAAAACAAAAACTAATACTCAATCGAGAAAAGAGGAAAAGTGTTAAAGTGATTTTTTAATAAACGGAATAACTTTTAACTTTTAACGGAAACTTTTTTAATAAATGGAACGCTTACAATTTTGAACATCTTTAACAACAAAATACTTGGATCACAGAATATATGTATATCTTGATGTATTCTCTGCTTCTATCTTCCATAAATAATACACAATAAATAACTTTTTATAAAGTTCACCTTTTAAATCAATTATTTATCAAATACACTATTACAGTTGAGTCCGCGAGTCTTTACCCGTGCGTCATTAATACCTGGTGAGATAAAACACATACTTTTTATTTAGCATCATTCTCTTGCACGCATGAAATTAATGAGAAACCAGCTGCCGCCTGTTATTTAAGTAAAAACACATGTTATTTTTATGAACGATTAAGACTCAGTGTATTGAAAAGAGATAGGTCAAAGAAAGACGATTGGGGATATTTTCATAAATTTTAAGTACAATTTCTGACTTTTGGTTTGTTTGCTTTTGTGGCTGTCAGTTTGTTGAATTTTTTGCTGTTATTTTGTCGAATTTTTGCATTTTGAAGTTTTTTATAGTATACAAACAGTTGTTTTCACAACTAATTTTATATTGGAGTTAGAAATTTTGTGATAAGTTTATGTTATTTTAAGATAAATTTTGACGACGTACAAAGCTAACCTCATTGTTGACACAGTTGAATGCTTGTGTTTAAGGTTCCGCCAAAGTGAATAAAATAACAAAAAGAAAATATGTTATTGAATTTTTTTATAAATTGTTTATTTATTTATTAATCAATGATAATAAAATAATTTATTAAGCTACTTCAAATGTAGCTGTAATGATGCACCAAAATTTTAAAGCAAAGCTTAAAGTTGACATTCTATTTATTTGATAACGTCAAATTTTATAATAACCCGTGATCGGAATAATATCCATTTGCCGTTGCGTTCAGTAAATTTCCGACTTATTTCGTATGCTTTAAATGATGACGCACGGGTAAAGACTCGCGGACTCAACTGTATATATCAATATTATTTAATCAACAATTCAAAATATTCCCGATTCATGTCAAATAATTATTAAAAATTGTCACTGATTGTCAGTGTCTGACTAACAATATTATATTCGACTGAGTGCGTTGTATGACAAAGATAGATTTGGAAAATCACCACGGACATTGTGTTCATTTTTTTCGAATCCTGAAAAAACCAATAAATATTTTTGAAAAATCTAAACGCAGAATGAAAGAATAAATTATTAACGAGGGCCGAAAGTCTCTTAGAATAAATAAAAACTTTATTTTGAATGAGATATTTGAAATTAAAAATAACACTAAATTTTCTCTTAGTTTTTCACCCCTGTAACTTATTAAAATAAACATTATAGAAGTTCTCAGGGACTTTAGGCCCTCGCTAATAACGCAATCTTTCATTCTGCGTTTAAATTTTTAAAAAATACTTATTAGTTTTCTCAGTATTCGAAAAAAATTAATCCCCATTTGAATAGCATTGCAGCCGAAAAAACGTACCGATCCTCTTAAAGGGGATTTGCGACATAGACATAATAAGGATAGACAAGGCATATTGACCAAAATAGCGTAATGCGCGGGCAGTCGATCGTTGGTCTATCTATCTCTTTTAACCAAGCGATCTCGCGCATGAGATAGACAAAGATGGCTAGACCACTCTAAGTGAATATTGACCAATGACGTCCTTGATATAGGCGTTACACCTCGATGCATAGAGCGGTCCATACCTTACCTAGTCTATTTTTAATATGTCTGTGATTTGCGACGATTACCACAATCATGTTATCTGCATATTCCATGACCCTGCCATCCCTTGGTAATTTTAGCTTTAGCAACCCATCGTAAATTCTACAAGAAAGGGCCTAGCACAGAGCCCTGTAACACTCCTCCATTGATTTTATATTCCTTCTGACCGGACTTAGTGTCCGGTCCTTAGATATGCTAGTACATTCGAACCCGTTTATTAGAATACCGCTTATAGGAATATCCCGGTTTAAGGAATAGAAATTTGAGGCCCCGAAACGTTTGTACTAGCCACCAACGATCGGTTATTAGAATATCCCGGTTATAGGAAAACTTTTGCTTGTCACGAAGGATATTTCAATAAGCGGGATCGACGGTATCTTCATTTCAGTAAGAATGCTAGTACCTTAGTCCCAGTTGACGGAGTTGAAAGCGTTCGTGACATCCAACGTAGCAAACAGAAGTACTTCTTCGTACTCACCGTATCCCTTCCATATGGTCCTTGCAATCGTCTCAGCTGTGTTAACGACAAGATTAATCGTGTACAGCATTGAGTGTCGTTCTCGAAAACCATACTGATTTGTCTTGAGCAACGTGCTAATATCTTGTCAGCTGTATCAAGCATACAGAGCGAACGATAAGATGATAGTTTATCTGGTGGTTTCTTTCCTTTTTAGAGAAGCACTAATCTTTGTTGCTTCCATTATGTGCGGGTAAGTCCCTCCTTGAGGCATGTAGTGTTAACAGAGTTTTAATATTTCTTACACTTGTATGTATGTGTGTGTCTCTGTGTGTCCCTATGTGCATGTCAATGTCAGAAATTTATGTTTGTTGTTTCTTTTAACGTGATATATGACTAAACCTTTAAAAAAACAAAGAAAAAACAGTTTCGTTTAAATTAAAATAAATAAAATTATAGGAAATTGTGTATCCTTATTTAATCCAAAAAAACCAATCCAATTGGTAATGCAACAATAGGCAATTAATAAAAGACTAATATCTTGTAATACTTTTATTGGTGGTATTGTTTTTTTCTGATAATAAAATTAATCGAAGTTCACTATCTTTTAAAGAACACTACTTTATTGCTAACAAACGACGACAAACTTTGTTGGAACTTTCTGGTCATCAGTATCCAAAATTATCTACACAGGCCCACACAATTTGAGAAATATTCAGACCCAAAGAGCATAATATATTTTTCAGAAATATTTTGTACAGTAAATCCCAATCTGAGCTCCAAATTGTCAAATTGGCTTTGGTTTCTGAGATATCCTGTGCAAAGATAGCTGTTCTTTGCCGTTTCTGACTTTATGTAGCATCGCAAAATAATTTTTTTCTCAAAACCTGTTACTGTTTTGAAAATATAATAAAAACTGTCTTGAAGTAAATGACGTTTAACTTACTCAAATATCTTCTTTGGGAGCGTTCAAGTATTACGTAACGCGATTTTTGAAGAATTTTAACCCTCCTCCCCCCTCCCCTACGTAACGCACTCTGATGGGAGTTTAACTATTGCGTAACGCAATTTTTCAAGATTTTGACCCTCCCCCCCCCCCAACCTGCGTTACATAATACTTGAACGGTCCCTTTTTGGCCGAGATATCGCATTTCAAATAGAATTACTTGTAGCGTTTATAAAATAAGAAAATCCAAAACTCATAAAACCTTATTTAAAAAATCTCAAACCTGACAACCAAAATCAAAGAACCCCAAATCCAACAATCTCAAACCTACACACCCCAAAAACATAACCAACCCCTGATTGATTATTCCTACAAGTATCTTTCTTGCTTAAAATAATTGGATAACGTCCTGTAATTTCACACTGTCAATTGCTTTCTTAAGGTCCACGAAACTTAAATATGCTGGTTTGTTGTATTATAACGATTTCATCTTTCAGTCCTAAAACCTTGTTGTTCTTCTTCTAATAGTGTTACAATTTCATTCAGTTAGTTTATTATCACTTTGGTTGTTAATTTTAGTGTTGTGTTTAACAAATTGATTCTGGCCAAATTACAAATGTCCATTTTTATATAATTACTAGGGAGGCAAATCTGGTCCAAATTGTGTCCCTTTCTGAAGAAGGTATTATCTCTATTCCTATGGCATTCAGTCTTGTTCTATTATTTTTTGGATTAGTTTTAATAAATGCAGATTCTGCCAGCCGCCTATACTTCAGATGGTAGGTTCTTAAACCTTACCATGATCAAGTTTCTTTAATGTGTTTTTGGTTAAGGTTCAATGTGCTATTCTAGATGTTAAATTTTACATAAAAAATTTTCAACCTCCAACCAAATGTTTTTCCTTAATAAGGAAATTTTAAAAATATTATTCCTCTTTATGAGGTACTTTAAAATTTTGAGCATATCTCTGAAGATGGCTTTGTAGGCCGAAAGCGCTCAGCTAGGAAATTTAATATTTTTACACATTAAAAAAATACTTTTCTATACCCATTCATTCTTTGTCATAAATGTGTACAAAAACATTCAGTCTTTTTCAATAGTTCGTTTTAGTAGTTGTTTGGTCAAATCTAGTCTTCTGTATTTTAGGACATGTTAATTCAGTTATATGTTATACCAGTAAATCTACTAGGATGTAAATTAAAGCTGTAGTGTTAGAGAATAGACGTGATGGAGTTTAAATATCGATATAGGCATCACATTTGCTACGGAAAGCAACGGAAATCTCGAAACAGAAGTGGAAGATCAAGTGAATAGAGCAAACAGATCCGCAGGTTGCCTGAATGAAACAATGTGGAGAAATAAATATATCGGGAAAAAATGACAAGCCAAAATAAAACAGTCTTCAGAACAATAATGACATACGCAGCAGAAATCAGACCTGATGCAGAAAGGACAAAAAGAAACAGCAGAAATTAAAACAGAGAAATGGATGGTAAGACACTATGGTAAAGAACTAGAGATTCAAGGTGGAGAACATGAAGGATTGGGTAAGAAATAGAAGAGTCGAATGGAACAATTATATAAGCAAAATGACAACAACAAATAGAGTAGTAAACATGGCGAGAGACGATTCCCAATAGGAAGACGAACAGTGGAAAGATCAAGAAAATGATTAAACAACAACTTACTGGAGGTATATTGAAAAATGGGAGAGTTATGTCTACACAATAAGAAGAAGATTTTGACGTAGAGATTTTTGACTCCTGTAATGGAGGATACTCTTAGACTATGTTTTAATACATGTTCACAAAATTCTACTATTTCGTATTTTTATCTATGTAGTTGTATAGATTGTTATCCCAGATACGAACTTAAGTGATACAAGCAATCTGATGGACATTTAGCGTTAATTTAGTTTATTTTCTGTGATGTCAAAACGAACCCGTGTTAACTACCCTTAATGCAGCCAGCTTCATTTATACCACACACATCGCGAGCATATAAGCGATTTCACCGGACACCACTCACTCTCTTTTTAATCCATCAATCTAGCAATCGTAGAGAGTAATCGGCTTGCCACGTTTTTATGACTGACAGAAAGGAGTGTTAGTACTGCGCTGAGGATTTCTTTGTATCCTTGTGACAGAATGACGAAGTGCTCCATAGCCGTGGGTTTTAGGAGGGAAATGATATACATCAGACACGTTTTCTTGCCTCTTTAAATTACCTAAGTATCAAGTTTAGTGCACAACTGAAAATCTAAGTGCTAGGACAATTTGGTAAAGGATTGAAAAGTAGCTGTTATTTCCTTTTTTCTGTATTTAAACCATTGTTCAAAAAATGCAGAGCGCAGATATTGTTAGATTTGTAAAGTCACAAAGACTGAACTGTTTTGAATACTTATAAAGAATGCCAGATAATCGAGCTGTAAAAGTAATCCAGAGATGAAAGCCCCAAGGAAATAGAACAAGAAGAAGGTCCCGCAAAAGATGGATAGACGACTTAGGAGGGATCTTAAAACCATGAACATCAGGCAGTGGCGAAGGAAAGTATTCGACAGGGCAGAATGGAAGGATATTGTTAAGCAGGTCAAGTGTCACCAAGGTTTGTAGCGCCATTCGAATGGGAAGAACAGTTTACAAAATATTTAAAAGAGTGGGCAATAAGATACATTCACTAGTAAGATATCTGAATACTCTGACGTGTTTACTCCAGAAGACATCACCTCAGTAATTCAGTAATCAGAAATTAAGTCTGGAAATGCACCCGTTTCCGATAAAATCTATCCAGAATTTTTACTTCACTGTGGCAAATATGCTCGGTAATGGCTGGTTGATTTCTACACAGATCTTAAAATGAGGAGAAATCCCCCACTCACTTAAAAAAGGCCTCCATTGTAGCCATATTATTATTATATATTAACCACTCCAGAAAGGTAAATAATCAGCCCCAAAACTATCGACACCAGAGAGGAATGGGACGCAAGAAAATGTCCTGGCTCCTAAACATAAGGCAATGGACAGGTACTAACGACATACAATCTCTGATACATATTGCAAGAAACAGAGAGTTAATGGAAAATGTGATCGCTAACATCCATTAGTAGATTTGAATCTGAAGAAGAACAAAACTACCGACCGACTGCACTGCTGAACTAGGTCTATAAGCTGTTAAAATGATTAATATACAACAGAATTAGCAGAAACATATTTGAGTTGAAACCCATTGAGCAAGCAGGGTTCAGACCTAACCGTAGCTGTATAAATCAGATCCTATCGCTAATATGGCATACTGAAGCACATACCGTCTGAAAACAAGAACTAATCTGCAAACTAATCTGTGTCACTGCGTGTGAAAAACTAACTAAACATATTGATCGCATGCTCACTGAGAGACCCTTTGAAGTCATACTGGTCAATTTTAAAAGTAACCAAATGAAGCTCAGCAATGGACTGCCGCAGGGATCTGTTTTGGCACCCTTACGGTTAAGTTTATGCATAGCGGACCTGCTTAGGATAACTTCGCAGAAATTTGGCTACTCCAAAGACTTCGCCATTGGAGCAAGACATAAAACCATGGATGATAACAAAACAATACCAATGGATGACCTTGCCACTATGGGAGAATACATCCGCAGATAGAGGCTACGGCGTAATTAAACGAAAACCAAAGTGTGATGTTTCCATTTCCATCTAAATAATACCCAAGTCAACAAAAACTATTCGTTCACTTTGAAAACAGACTACTGGCTCATAACTCAACACCAAAATATCTTGGAGTAGCTCTTCATACAACCTTTTGTTTTAAAGAAAACTTAAAAAAAAACGGCAGCGAAACTAAAAACGCAAAATAATATAATCCAAATACCACATAGGTACCACATGGGGTTCCTCAACCTCCGTATTCAGATCCTTAACCTTTGTAATCATATCATCCACTTTCGTACTTGTATACTAGCCAACTGAATAACCTTACACACGAAGATTATTGAGACCCAATTAAACCAGACAATACGAATGATCTTAGATACAATTAGCCCAACACCGAACTATTGGCTTCCCATTGTGCATTACATCCCACTGCCGAAACTACGAAGTCATTCTCTTCTCATACAACATAGAAAAATCCGGGCTAACCATCAACTATTCATGCACCATCATAACCTTCATATCGAAATGAATAGATTGCACTACAGATATCCTCCATTAAAGCCCTCGACTCTGACCATCGGAGTCGAGGGCGTCCAAGTGGACTTCTTCCAATTGGGACTTTCTCCCATAGCAGCCTTACTTTTGTTTCGTCAGAATATCTTCTGAGGTGTCCTACCCATTGAAGTCTTTTGGACTTTATTTATTTTATTATGTTAGCGTCTGGGTCTGGGTATGGTACTTCAAACTGTTTGTTGGTTCTAATCATATAGTGTCCTGCTGCTTCATCAAGCACAGGCCCAAAGATCTTTCTTAGGATTTTTCTTTCACAAACACGTAGTTTCTCTTGGTTTGCCTTTGTTATCGTTCACGTTTCGCTACCATACATCACTACAGATTGTATGAATGTTTTAGATGCAAAAAATCCACGAGGAAAATTAAATTCCTAGGCTGTACCTATACCATAAATCACAAAAAATACAAGATCCTTTGTAAAAGGTATATTTAAAAGACCCCAATAAGGGTTACATCACAAAACAAAACGTTTTCGGATTAACAAGTAATCCATCATCAGTGTTAAGCCTTAAAATGATAAGTATAACCTAATTAATAAAAGACAATGTTGTAAAAGTTGACTAAAGTTAAGAATTTACTGAGGTCATACTTACATTAGCATGCATGCGTGAGTCATCAAAAATTTATGGGTAAAAACCCTTTAAAATTATAATATCTTATATGATACTACATATTATTATGATTAAAATAGGTGGATGTTGCAAATATTCCTGGATATTACTCAGGGCAACACAGGACTCTAACCCACGTGGATGTGATATGAGAGGGATGAACCTCACATATTGAAAATTGACACTCAATTTTCACTCGTAATATCCAGGAATATTTGCAACATCCACCTATTTTAATCATAATGAGTAGTATCATATAAAATCGTATAACTTTTAAATGGTTTTTACCCATAACTTTTTGGTGGCTCACGCATGCATGCTATTGTAAGTATGATCTCAGTCAATTCTTAACCTTAGTCAACTTTTACAACATTGTCTTTTATTAATTAGGTTATACTTATCATTTTAGGGCTTAACACTGATGATGGATTACTTGTTAATCCGAAAACGTTTTGTTTCGTGATGTAACCCTTATTGGGGTCTTTTAAATATACCTTTTACAAAGCATCCTGTATTTTTTGTTTTAGACACGTACGTACATGTCTTTGTACGTCTTCTAGTTGTTTCGGTTTTATTGGGTTTTGAAGGGCATATGGGACTTAGGAAATGAAACAATAATTTTACTTATATAATATTATTTGATACGCCAGTGGTGAACATGAGCACGCCGATTGATTATGACGATATTGAAACATTGAGAATTAGTAGATCCAAATCAGATCCCATGTATCTGATACAGTTGGAATGTCTCGGATTTGATATACAGAAGAGAAGTTGTCAGCTATTGAATCATGCTAATCAGGTAGTTTTACAAATAGAAAAAAAGGGGCTGTTATAATGATATTCTTTTATTAGAGGTTGTGAAAATATTTAAAAATCAAATCATATTCAAATAGATATACACGTCTATATAAATTTAAAAATCGAGTTGGCTTGGGTCAAAAAATTTAAGTCCGTTCTTTCCATTTTCCTATAAGAAATAATTTATTGAATGAAAAAAATAAGAAGTAAGCATTAATTAGAAAGATTGCAGGGAATGATTCAAGGAAAAAGAAACATAGGGAGACGCAGAATATCGTGGCTACGCAACCAATACTACGGATGTACATTAAATGAACTTTTCAGAGCAGCCGTCTCTAAAGTTCGAATAGCTATGATCATTGCCGACTTTCGTCGCGGAGATGAGACTTGAAGAAGATGATTAATTAGAGTTGGATATGGAGATAAAACCAGAACACAAAAAAAGTATGTATAAATATATACCGGCATTTAGGGATCTATGGGAGAGTCTCACTGAGCCGCAAGCCCTTATCCCTTGCCGTACTGCTCCCCATAGGCCAATCAGACGCCCGCATATTTCAGTCTATAAGTCTGTCTCAAATTCCTACTGCTGCGTTAGGCTTTTTATTTTCCATTCACCGGGCTGGGAATTGAACTCGCATAATATCCCGGCGAAGTGATGTGCTTGGAGAACCAAAGAGCTACCCAGAGAATGGACGCAAGGCTTAATTGTAAAAATTCCTAAGAAGGGCGACATATCCAAATGTGAAAATTGGAGGCCGATTACCCTGCTATGCACAACAAGCAAAATAATGACCCGAATCATGCTTGAAAGAATGAAGAAGGAATTTGATAAAGTTATAAGCCCAGCCGCACACCAAAGAAACATGAAACGAAAAACATGAAACATGAAACGAAAAACATGTTTCATGAAAAGAAAACACTGCTAAAAAAATCTCAAAGTCCGCCTACTAATGAAACGAGTGTGATTCATGCTCATGACACATTTTTATTTTCGGAGAGTTTCATAAATAGCCGGACGTATATTTGTTTAGCAGTGGTTTATTTCCATGAAACGTAATTTACGTTTCATGTTTCTTTGATGTGCGGCCGGGCTAAGAGAAAACCAAGCTGGATTCCGTTCACGAAGATCCTGCATTGAACACATTTGTACGATGAGAACGATTATAGAGCAATCATTAGAGTGGCAGAATAAGCTATATGTGAACTTTATAGACTTCGAGAAAGCGTTTGATCGTGTAGATCACAAAGCCTTATGGAAATTGCTAGAGAAATACGGAATGCCTCCAAAGTATATCAGAATTATTGAACTGTTCTACGAAGGGTCCACAGCACGCATAGTCCACGAAGGCATGTTAACAGAACAAATAGTTATTGGTACAGGAGTAAGGCAAGGCTGTGTGCTCTCTCCGACCTTATTCCTGATAGTAATCGACTGGATCATGTCTAAGGCTACTAGTAATAAGACTGGAATAAGATGGAATGTTTTTAACCAACTTGAGGACTTGCAATTTGCAGATGACATATGCCTCCTTTTAACAGAAAAAAGACAACACATACAACGCAAAACTGAAAAAGTAGCAGAGGCAGGGAAGAAGGTCGAACTTAACATAAACTTCAGAAAATCTAAAATAATGAAAATAAATACACCAAAAGAAATGGGAATATCACTGGGAGGCACGGAATTAGAAACGTTAGAGAAATTTAACTACTTGGGCGGTATTTTGAACAACAAAGGAGGGATGGAGGAGGACGTAAAACGGAGAATAAGAATAGCTCAAAACGCATTCAATATGCTAAGGAAAATGTGGTCTGCACGTCAGATGACAAGTAAAACCAAGATAAGATTATTCAACAGCAACGTGAAGACTGTGTTATTATACGGAGAAGAAACTTGGAAAGTGTCAAGAAAATGTATCAGACAGACGCAAAAGTTTATAAATAAATGCCTAAGGAAGATTCTTAACATTTACTGGCCAAACCGCATATCAAACCAAGAGTTATGGACAAGAACTAACCAGGAACCTATATCAAAGACAATATGCAAAAGGAAATGGAGTTGGATGGGGCACAAACTAAACAGACCTGATACAGACATAGCTAGGCAAGCCCTAGAATACACACCACATGGCAAGAGAAGACCAGGTAGACCCGTAAAAACGTGAAAAGAAGTGTGGAGAAAGAAATTAATGCTATTGGGAAAACCTGGGCAGAAATAAAGATTAGTGCAAAGGATAGGACATAATGGAGGCAGACAATTGACGCCCTATGCTCCGCATGGAGTGAAGAGGAATAAGTAAGTAAGTAAGTGATGTGCGAGCCACTTCTCGCCCCGCTAGGCTATCCTATCAACAAAAAAGTATGTAATTTATTTAATTCTTACGGTAGCCCATTTTTCTATTAGACACTCTCAGAAAGGAAGCGGTTTGTACCTATAAGTAGGTATGTATGTTACCCTTATGTTGAGTAATTCTTCGCTGAAGCGTGTCCATGTTCGGTGGATTCAGGTCGGGGATTATGCTGGTCTAGGCAACACATCAATACCATCGTTGATAAGCCAGTGTGTCACTGCTCGTGCGACATGTGGACGAGCATGATCATGCATGAAGTGGAAGTTTTGACCAACCGCACTGGCAAATGAATGAGCGATAAGTTGTGGAATGGTGTCGAAGTAGTTACTGCTGAGCTGTAAGGATGCGGTATGGAAAAACGAGGTACTTTCTTCCACCGAATATTATTCCACTCTAGACACCACTCTAATCTTGCAGCGCGATTGTCTCTGCGGAGATCACAATGGCCTTCCACTGTGGACATTGGCTTTATGAAGGCGATTCCTTACTTGCAATATCATGGCCTATGGTTACCTGGTGTGTCCACTGCAAGTCGCTAACTAATTCAGGTGCTGTAATTGTTCGTTGTCTTATAGAGGTTAACACTAAAACTCGGTCTTGAGCTGCAGTGTAGCGCGCTCAGGTCCTAGATGACGTTTGGATGGACTTCCAGTGACAGAAAGACGCCGTGATAATTGACACATTTGGAGACTCCCATCCTCTCAGCTGCATTAGTTTGCCTCATGTCACATTGAAAGAGGTCTACAGCCCTGTTCATCTCATCCAAAGTTACATGACGTCGTTCCATGATAAAAAACAATATTTTCAATGCACTAACTAAACAAGAATTTATAACATGAACAAAATTGAAACTATCAGAATTATACTGCGGTATAAAAACTTTGTCAAATACAGATTCGTTATCACTTTTGCCCTATGTTTTACTCACAAAAATGTACAGGATGTGCAACTTTACAAATACTTATTATTGAAATTAAACCACCACGTGAATTTATTTTTATTAATTTTATTAGGTATGTTATGAAAATATCCCTAGACTTTTCCGACGTGTGTATAATACATTAGTTTTCCCAATCTGTTTTCTATTTTAGTACCTTTAGATATCTCCAAAAACACATACCCATTAAGTATCAAAGCATCCATAATAATCTTGTTGAACCTTTTACTTAGTGTCATTAAGAGCTGGCTTCCTACTTTGGTTTTAATCGCCGACCTACCGGTTCTGGAGTCTTTCTAACATATGTTTTGTAGGTGATGTGTTAAAGATAGTACCTACTCGATCGGCTTCTTTTTGTGTTTTCTGATAATAAACCGATTAAGTGCGGAAGTTAAGGCCCCAACTTTTTTAATTTTCTTTAAAGTATACGTCATATTCGCCGTTCCAGTTATAATTAAGTATGTAATTATAAAATCAATAATACACTCACCGGCACAAAATCCCGCCACCCAAAAATGTTTGATTAAGTTTGACAATTTATAACTTCTGTAACTGTAACTGTAACTGTAACTGTAACTGTAACTGTAACTGTAACTGTAACTGTAACTGTAACTGTAACTGTAATCCGATTTTCAAGATTCTTGCAACCGTTTATAGGTACATCTTTTGGTGCCGTTTGTTATTATTTCTGTAGAATTCTGTAGAAAAATGGACGGCTGATTTTGTCACATACTCCTTTTGTATTATCCTGGAGATATTACTAAGATTTTGCATTTTGAATTATCCGAATATCTCTTTTGTTGTAAGAGCTGTACAATTTTTTGTAAATAAAAACTCTGATTGACTCATAAACATAAATATCTTAAATAGAGGTTGGATTTATAAGATTAGAATGAGCCGCATGCAACCCAGATCTCAATCCTATTGAGAGTTTATGGGATGAATTAAAAATAATTATTCGCCGTCTCCTAGGCCTTCAGCAAATTTAGTACAGTTATGGCCCTGGTAGAGGAATATCGGTCTATTTCCCAGGCAAGGAAAACACATATTTATTTGATGCCAAACAAATTGCGAGCAGTCGTTGCTGCGAGAGGTGGACATACCCGCTATTGAATTGTTTTGTTACTACTACTACTATCGGTTTGCACAGCTTTCTCCGACGCCTTCCGACTCCTAACCGCCATTCTTCTCTGTTTAACCATAGACCTGGAGGGATTTCTCTTTCCTCTAGTTCTTTTTCAATTCCCTCCCTCCAGCTTCTTCTTGGCCTTCCTCTTTTTCTTCTCCCTTGTGGTGTCCATGCCAAAATCTGCTTAGGGATCCTGCCATCTGGCATTCTCTGTACATGGCCGTACCATACTAGTTGTTTTGTTTTTATGTCACCAATTATTGTATGTGTGACTCCCATAATCTCTCGTATTCTCTCATTTGGTATCCGATCTCTACTTGATTTGCCTGCTACTCTTCTCCAGAAGTCCATTTCTGTTACTAATAGCATTTTTTTCGTTCTTTTGCTTTGTTGTTAATTTTGTTTTGTGTTGTTAATTTTAGTTCGTTTGATATTTTTAATTAAGTAAACCCTCAAGCAGTGTTTTTATTTACAGCTTAAAAAAAAGAGATATTCGGATAATTCAAAAAACAAAATCTTAGAGATACCTACAGGATAACACAAAAGAAATATGTAACAAATTCAGGCCTCCAATTTTTCTACAGAATTTTTGAAGTTATACTTCTTTAGGCGCGATTGAGATTGAGGGTGAATTTATATTGATCTGCGCGCATGCGCACACCGACAGTTTGGTATTAGTCTTTATACGGGCTCTGATTGGGTGTTGAAATGATCTGTCAATAATTGTTCAATATGGAGGTTATCGATAAACAAAAATGTTGTATAATATATTAGTTTTTATTGTTGTGAGGACAGAAATAAAATCAAATTTATAATTATAGTGACTTTTTAAATAGTTTTGAAAAGCAACAGGTACGTAATTCTAAATGTTTCAGTTGTATTCCAATAAAAAATTATCTCCATACCTATTTGGAAAATGTAAAAAAAGAATGTACTTACCTAGTACTTACTATGCTATACCCCTAGTAGGCAATTTTAGGCAAAACTTTCTACAAATTTTCATCTAATGTATCGTTTTCTTACTCTATATATTGTTGTATTTTAATTCGACAAAAATCAAACTAATAAAAATTCATATAAACAAAATGTCAAAAAGTTGTTCAGTTTGTGTATATTCCCACATGACGTATACGCGAAGGTGGTGCAGTTTGAAATCGCTTCGAATCTCGTACGGCGGGATACACGGGAAATAGGTTCAAGCCCAAAGCAAGTTATATCATTTTTTTATTTTTTTTATAGATTTTATGACTGTAAGTATATTATTATATAATTTTTTTCAGAAAATACGTATTTAATTAAAATTTTTGGCAACAATTATTGTTCAGAAGTCATTTGTGGCATTTTTCAATCTGTTTGTGTGTTTTATTCTTTTATTTTTTTAATTTTTGGTATTGTTTTAATAAAAATTTTTGGAAAGTAGTAGAGAAACTATTTAAAGTATATTGATTTCGTTGAAATCATATAATAGAAGTATAACTACTTACGTGCGTACAAAGTACACACATTCTTTTTTTAAAATTAGGAGAAAATACAACCGTTCCATTCACTCCCGTATAATGCCATCTAAGCAAAATTTTTTTGTTACCGGAATAATAACAAACGACATGAAAACATGTACCTACACATTGATGCAAGAATCTTGAAAATCGGAGTACAAATAATAAAGTTATAAATTGTCAAATTTAATCAAAAAATTTGGGTGGCGAAATTTTGGGCCGGTGAGTATATATTGATATAAAAATATAAACTATTATAAAGGTACATACATTTCAGTTCGCTCAGAAATCCCTATAAGCACTGATCATTAGAGTGCTTATAGCTCTCTAATGATCGATGAGCGAGTTTAAATGTAAGACGGCTCTGGCTTCGTGTTGCAACGAAATAAAAATTTTTATTAATTTTTATTTTTATTAGTGTTACTCCTATCTGAGTACGTAGGGTCTATTTTTCCTTGAAATTTTTCCACGCTGGATAGACGGGAAAGTGAATTGTAAATCATAGAATTTCCTCATCTTCTTTTGCTCCAGCATCCGCTTGGCTTGCATTTTTAGAAGCCACGGAGGTGTAACCAGAAAAATGGTTCCAATAAGGTTTTTAATTTAATATTATTTTATGTTTTATTAAATTGAAAGCTTGACTTGACTTGTCTCTTCATTAAATTTATTCCACTTTACCAAAAAACTTATTTAATTACTTGCAAAAGGTCATTCGTTGGATATTTTCCACATACTACAATTCGAATGCAAATTTTTGATAATTTCACAAATATCCGGGTTTACAACAAAAATTATGAAACCCAATTATTACTTTACATCAAAATTCGTAATTTATACAGCAAATATGAATATTTCCATATAAAAATCAAGTACGCTGGCAAATATTTTAAAAGATAATAATAAAAATTACACCGAATCGGTGTTACACTTTGAATCAATATTTTAAAAATCACAACCAATTTTTAATAAAGATCATCAATCAAACGTAATGTACAAATATGTATATCGCAGAGATTGAATCGCACCGATGCGCCAATATTATTTTCTAATAGATAAAAAATCTATAAAATGGTAAAAATATAAATTTAGTAATATCGATAGGAAAAAAATGTACCTATATTATTTGGTTATGTACATTTTTTTCAGAATAATTAAATGTAAACTATAATTTCTAAGAATATTTTTATTTCTTCTTTTTCTTCCTTAGCTTTTCCCTTTTCAGGGGTCGATACTCTTCTTCGCCACTCATTTCTGTATCTCCTGTCTTCTTCAACTTCACCTCTCTCTAACTTCTAAGAGATCTATCCTTCGTCCCACATAGTCCTCATTTCTACAAAATTTAATCCATGAGACATTTTCCATTTAGAGTGGAACCCTTCAGTAGCTCAATTGAAGTTAGATGTGTATTTATTAAACACGAAGAAACCAAAAATCTTCTATCTATCTCCTAAATTATTGTGTTATTGCCGATTTGACGAAACCGCTGAACGGCTCTTTGAACAGCACAATGACTTATATCTAGCATCTGGATGGCATAATATTGGTTAGGGCTTCTTCTTTCTTTAAGTGCCGTTTCCCAATCGGATGTTGGATATCATCATCACTATCTTGCTCTATTTACAGCTGCTCTCAAGAGTTTTATTGAACTGCAAAAACCAGTCTCTTATAATTTTCTACCGTCATACTCTCATTCTTTCTTTACTCCCTCCTCCTCTTATTTTGTCCCGTATTATTAATCTCAGCATTTTATATCGCTGTGTCCTCATTACTTGTCCCAGATATTGCAACTTTCTCATTTTTGTTGTGTTTATTTCGTATTCTTTGCTTATAATACTTCCGTTTTCGTTCTCTTCTGTATCCATGCTGTTGCAGAGAATCGTTTTCATTTTTACAAAATGATTTCTTGGTATTTCTATCCTGGCCCTTATTTCTGTAGCTTGATTATTATTTTCTGATATCATCATTCTCTTTGCCTTATCCCTATGCGGGGTCGGCTTCCCTAATTGCATTTCTCCACATAATTCCATCTTGGGTCATATCAATGTTAATCCCCTTTACCAACATGTCCTGCCTTATTGTCTCCCCAGGTCTTCTTTGGTCTTCCTCTCCTACTCCTTCCAGGAATCTGCACTTCAGCTATTCTTCGTATTGGGTAATTAACGTCTCGACGTTGAACATGACCAAACCATCTTAACCTATGGTCTCTCATTTTGGCATCAATTGGTGCCACACCTAGACTTCCCCTAATATACTCATTTCTAATTTTATCCTTCTTTGCATTTTATTCTTCTAAGCATTCTCATTTCCGCCACATGCATTCGTTGTTCCTCTTTCTTTTTTACTGCCCAACATTCAGTTCCGTACATCATAGCCGGTCTTATGGCTGTTTTATAGAATTTTCCCTTCAGCTTCATTGGAATTTTTCTGTCACACAACACACCACTCGCGTCTTTCCACTTCATCCATCCAGCCCTAATTCTACTGCATTTATCTCCATCTATTTCTCCATTACTCTGTAATACCGACCCTAGGTACTTAAAACTATTGCTTTTCACAATCATTTCACCATCCAAAGATACCATTTTATTTGTAGTAGCTCCATCTTTAAATGAACATTCCAAATTCTCTGTTTTTGTCCTACTAAGTTTTAAACCTTTTTCCTCCAGAGCTTGTCTCCACTGTTCCAGTTTTTGTTCCAATTCTCTTTCACTATTTCCTACTAACACATCATCAGCATACATTAAGCCATTAAGCACCATGGAATGTTACCCAGTAGTTTCGCTGTTATCTGGTCCAAAACTAATGAGAATAAATACGGACTAAGCACAGAGCCTTCGTGCAATCCTACTTTCACATGATCAGTCTCTCCCACACCTGTCGTAACACTAGTCGTTACTCCCTCATACATATCCCTCAGAATCTTTACATATTCACCAGGGACTCCTTTCTTATTGAGTGCCCACCACAGAATCTCTCGAGGAACTCTATCATATGCTTTCTCAAGATCAATGAATACCATATGAGCGTTTGTTTCTTTACTCCTGTATTTTTCCATCAACTGCCTTGTAATGAAAATTGCATCTGTTGTTGATCTACCCTGCATAAAGCCAAATTGATTCTCGGATATTTCGGTCTCCTCACGTATCCGTCTATCAATTACTCTTTCCCATATTTTCATGGTGTGGCTAAGCAGTTTTATAGCCCTGTAGTTTGTACATTGTTGTATATCTCCCTTGTTTTTGTAAACAGGTACCAGTATACTGCTTCTCCATTCGTCTGGTCTCATTATTTTCTGATATAATTTCTTGAAATATTCTGATTTTGGTTATTTTACATTAAAGCTACAGCTCTTGCAGCATTCATTCTTATTAATACAATAAAAAATTCTAAACTCAAAACCAAAATTCTGTTTTAATACCAAATTGTGGTCTGGTTGTTAACATCAGTAGGTACGAACAAATTTATTTTTCCGCAGTTTATCGAACTTAAAATGTTTGAGAAAAACATACATTCCTATTGTTTGTAAGAAATGCCATAATAAAATTTAAAAATATTGTAAGTATAGAAATTGTTAATTTTACTTAGTGGATTTTTCTAAATTTCTAAATAGGTATGTACCACATACCACCTAAGTTTCAGAACTGGAAATACAGTGGAACCTCGATAAGTCGGATTAATCGGTACCGCGACCGATCCGCGTTATCGAAAATCCTGGTTAACCGGAGAATAATGGTAAAAATTAATAAAATACGGATACTTACAAAAAAAATTCCATTATAATTGCAAAAACATGAAATACATATGCACAGTACATCTAAAGTATTGTTCATTTCTTGGTAAAAAACTCAGTAACGCTTTTATTGTTAAAATGTTTGTCTAATGAAAATCGGTCCGGGTTAGCCGGACTTCCGGGTTCTTCTTCTTTGGGTGCCTCTCCTATCGGAGATTGGATATCATTAGGGCGATTCTAATTTTATTTACTGCTGTTTTGAACAATTCGTTAGTGGTACAGCCAAACCACTCTCTCAAATTGGATTTTCCCTTGGATTTTTCCTTGCATTATATTTTGTAGGAATGTGTACTTTTGTCCCCTCATCAGGTGGCCTAAGTATTCAAGTTTTCTCTTTTTTATATTCAGTAGAACTTCTGGCTCTTTATTTATTCTGCGTATTACTTCTTCATTTGTAATTTTATTCTCCCAACTTATTCTTAGTATACGGCGGTAGCACCACATCTCAAAGCTTTCAAGATTTTTAATATTCCTCTGTTTAAGAGTCCATGACTCAACATCTTAGAGCAAAGTACTGAATACATAGCATTTTAACATTCTAGTTCGTAGATGAATACTAATATCACGATTACAAAATAATTTTTTCATTTTTATAAAAGTAGACCTGGCAATTTCAATACGTCTTTTCATCTCGTGATTTTGATCACCTGTTTCATTGATAAGGGTTCCCAAGTATTTGTATTCGTTTACTTTTTGAAGTTGGGTACCGTTTATTGTGATACTAGTGTCATTTATTGGATTCTTACTGAAGGTCATATATTTGGTTTTTTTGACGTTCATCCTTATGCCGTAGTTATTACATATCTCATTCATACTTTCAACTAGATGTTGTAGATCTTCCGCTGTTCTTGCCATTATCACAGTATCGTCAGCATATCGAATGTTATTGATAACTTCTCCATTGACTATTATCCCTTCGTTTGCATATGAGAGAGCTTCTTGGCATATTTGTTCGCTGTAGATATTAAACAAGAGCGGTGACAATATACAACCTTGTCGTACCCCTCTACGTATTTCTATTTCGTCCGATGTTTGGTCTTCTATTTTTATATTAGCTCGCTGATTCCAGTACAAATTTAATATTATTTGTATGTCTCTGGTGTCAATGTTCTTACTCTCCAGGATTTCTTTGAGATTACTTTGGCGTACTTCGTCAAAGGCCTTTTCAAAGTCTATAAAGCAGGCGTGTACCTCTTGGTTAACATCTAGGCATCTCTGTGTTAGAACGTTCAAGGTAAAGAGAGCATCCCTTGTACCTAACCCTTTTCTGAATCCCATCTGTGTATCGTTAATATCGATGTCTAGTTTTTGATAGATTCGGTTGTGGATGGACTTCCGGGTTATCGGAGGAAGGAGGAAGAATTTCTTATCCTCATAAGAAATGAGGACTATGTGGAACGAAGGATAGAGCTGTTAGAAGTTAGAGAGAGGTGAAGTTGAAGAAGACAGGAGATACAGAAATGAGTGGCGAAGAAGAGTAGCGACCCCTGAAAAGGGAAAGTTGCTTATACAAGGGAACATAGGAACATAAAAATTGGAGCTATGCAGACTGGAGTAACGTTTTGTTCTTGGATGAGATCAGGAATATTGCCGACGGAATAACTTATCGAGGAGGCTTATTTATGGTTTTGGCTGGTATACGTTTCGATGACTTATTTATTGAGAATGGAGGTTCTATGACAGAAGCAAGGTATATCACAAACATCTTAGATAAGCATGTGGCATGTTTTAGGCCATTCAGAGCCTAATTTTCCACGGTGGCCACCAACCTCGTATAACTTATACGACAACCAGTGGCGTAACAAACTCCGTCGGGGCCCCCCCGCAGAATCGGAAATGGGGCCCTCTTTAAAAAGTTACTAAATATGACTTGTGTAACAAAAACGTATATGTAATAGCCTAGTAAATTACCGTGAAATACAGAGATTCCGTGTAGTTTTCAGTGTCACCACCGAAGTGATCAAGTCAATACTTTTTAAATTACTTGCGAGTGAAAATGTTTATTGTTCAACAAGAAAACCACGTTTTCAAGCGGTTTTTCGCAAATAACTCAAAAAAGAATTTGATCTAAAAAATATTCTTAGCAAAAATGTAGCTTATAAAAAAATGATGTCTATCGACCCAGTAAAAACAAAGTTGTGACTTATAAAAAATTCTTCTTATTCTTCAAATTTCAAATCAAATATTTCAACTTGAAATAAACAAAAAATGAAGCACTTTTCAGGAAAAACTCATTGAAAATAAAAAAAAACTTTATTTTTTATAAAAGTTTCTAGCATAAAAACTAAGCGAGTTACACTCAAAATAAAGTTAACCCCTTGTTTTTGTAAAAAATCGTGAAAGTCTCCCCCTATTTAGCACCCCAAATTAAACTAATAATTACCGCTTTACAAATTACTTAACTTTTTTTATGATCTGTAAGTTTGACTGGTCCAAAGACCTTATTTTTGAACGAGTCATTAATCACGAGTGTATGCAAATTTTGACCAGCCATATCTTAACCAATTTTTTTGTTAATAACAAAGTAAATCCATAATATTTATAAAAGCAAAACCTACATTTTTTTACTATTTGAGTTTTTTTGTATCACTAATACTTTTTAAGTTATTTTGAAAAAGGGCATTTTCCAAAATAAACAACCCTTTAGTACCAAAAACCATTTTTTTTAATAAAAACTTTTAACCGGTCAAACGTACAGATCATATTATAAACAATACATATATAAAGTAAATGGTAAATCGCTAACTATTAATTTTATTTGAGGTGCTAAACAGGAGGTGTGCTTTACACGATTTTTTTTACCAAAAAAAGTGAGCCAACTTTATTTTGAGCTTAACTTGATTAGTTTTGATCCTAGATACTTTTATAAAAAATAAAGCTTTTTTTACACATTTAAAAATTTTTTATTAAGTTTTCCCCGAGAAGTGATTTATTTTGGTTATTTTACGTTGAAATATTCGATTTGGAATTGGACGAATAAGAACAATTTTTCGTGAGCTTTAACTTTGCTTTTACTGTGTCGATTGACTTCATGAATAGACCATTTTTTTGTTTTTTATAAGCTGTATTTTTGCTAAAAATATTTTTTAATAACTTACTTTCTAAAAACTCTCTTCGTGTACTACTATCAGCGAATGTATCTACAATTTTATTAATACATATCTATCTGATGAACAACTTTATTTTCAATACTACACTGCTTAAAAAACGTTGCGTATGTAGTTATGCCTATAATAATATAAAAATGACACATTTTTAGACGACAAGATGGAGCCCCTGACATATTGGGGCCCCCGCAAGCTTCAAGACTCAAACATGTAACCAATCTTCTGTATAATAGAGAAGTTCCTGTAGAATAGATGGACAACTTACAGAATATATAGACATAGGCAACGGAATAAAAGGCAAGGGACTCATTGAGCCCAATTCTCTTCAATTTAATCATGAATGAAATCGCCAACAGCATCAGCAAAGGAACAAGATACAGAGTGGGAAACAAAGAAGTAAAAATACTCGGTTATGAAGACAACGCAATATTGATATCCCATGCTACGGGGGCCTCTGTTACGCCTTTGGAAACTACTGCCGATAATTGTATCGAAATACTAAATGTAAAGAGAAAACCCATTTCTAGATTTAAAAATATTGTTCTGAAATTCGGCAAATTGCAATTCTCAAATCTTTCAATGGTCACGTACAAAGCAATATAGTTTATTGCCGTTACCATAAAAATTCGTGAGACCGGAAAAAATTAAGTTTATAGATATGAGATGATTCACTTGCCGAACATGCCTATTTAGAAATTTACGTCCTTAAATTTAAACACAACGTAAAATAATATACCAATAACAGATTTTTGCTGCGGGGGCCTCAGTTACGCCCCTGACGACAACAAGAAAAAATAGGAGAGCCATGAGGTAAAGGGGCACAAGCTTTAGTCCAAAAAAGGGTGATTTTGACTGATTACCTAGATGGAAGAACTTTTTTTTAACAACTTCCGCTTTTGTGCTGCACTAAGCTGTGAAAAGCGATATATGCATTACCTTTGTTCTTGATCAATCACACATCAATCGATTAGACTTTTTGTAATCGATTTTATTTGGTATTAACATTTTGTTTGTGTTTTGTGTTGTAGAGATACAACAACATAAAACAACAATAAAAAAATAACAACATACGAATATCTAGGCAGCCCTGTGACTGATGATGGTAACATAGAAACTGGACAGTTAATATAAAAACATCAACGCAATCGAAATGAAACATTTGAGAAAAATATGCTACAAAAGAAAAGAAAGGAAAGATGACAAGATAAGAAAGGAAGATACCAGACAAATGATAAAACAGAAGCCTATTACTGAGTACATTAAACAGAAAAAATGGTGTGGTTCGGACATATTAATAGAATAAAACCAGAAAGAATTACAAGACATATATTAGAATTAGGAAGTAGAAGGAAAAGGAGGTAGATCCAGAAGGAAATGTATAGATTAGATCGAAGAAATAAGAAGGAATAAACGGATAGGTATTAAAAATTAAGACGATAGCCTAAAATAGAAATGCATGAAAAAAATTTGTAAAGGAAGAACCGGAATCCCAATCAGACTCCTGAGACGAGAAGAAGAAAAACAAGTTTTGTGTTGTTTTCAATTGTATTTCATCATTATTTATTTTTAGTAGGTACGTTCTTTAAAGGTAAAATATTTTACCTTTTAAAGAACCTCTAAAAGCTCTAAATTTTAAAGAACCGCTTGGATTGACATGAAATTTGGCATACACATAGCTAACAAATTAAAGAAAAAAAGTGATATTGTGCCGATGTGTGCTTTTGCCCTAGGGGTGACTTTCACCCCCTTTTGGGGGTGAAAAATATATGTTCGAAATAAGTCCGGAAATGGATAAAATGACTAGTTCTAAGCAACTTTTGTTCTACAAAGTTTTTTCACCAAGTTAATACTTTTCGAGTTATTTGCGAGTGAATATGTGTTAATTTTTCTACAAAATAACCACGTTTTCAGACGGTTTTTCGCAAATAAACTCAAAGAGTAAGTATTTGGTAAAAAAAATTCTTATCAAAAATATAGCACGTAAAAAGGTGAAAAACATGGTGTATATAGGTGACTATACCTAGTAGAAGCAGAGTTATAGCTAATGAAAAATAGGTTCATATTCGTCAAATTCCAAATCGAAAATTTTAACGTGCCATAACCAAAAAACGAAGCACTTTTTTGGGGAAAACTCATTTTTAACTTTTTTAAAGTGTTTAAAAAATGCTTATTTTTGTTTTAAAAAAACATTTTTAGCATCAAAAGTAAACAAGTTACGGTCAAAATAAAGTTAATTCCTTTTTTTTGGTAAGAAATCGGGAAAATCAACCCCTAATTAGCATTTCAAATGAACGTGTTACCACTTCACAAGTTTTTTACTCGCGTATGCATTGATCATATGATCTGTAAGTTTCTAATATTTGATAAGTCCCAATTTTTGAAAGAGCTGTAGTTAAAAGGGCTTGAACGTGTCACTTATCACGAGTGTATGCAAATTACAGAAACACCGAATCTTAACCAATTTTTGTTTTAGAGAAAATCAAAAAAATACAAAATATTCAGAAAAGTAAAACTGACTTTTTTTATTGTTTAAGATTTTTGGTATCTCTAATCATTTTTAACATATTTTATAAAAAATCATTTTTTTCAAAATTAAAATTTTTAAAAATTTTACTTTAAAACCAAATTTTTTCAAAAATAAACACTTTGAATCCATGACACTTACAGATCATATAAACACAACATAAGTAAAATAACTTGTGAAGCGGTAACGATTAATTTCATTTAAGTTGCTAATTGGGAGGTGATTCTCTTCCTGATTTTTTTTGCCAAAACAAAAGGGACCAACTTTATTTTGAGCGTAACTTGTTTACATTTGATGCTAGAAATTTTTTTTATAAAAACAGAAATAAAGCTTTTTTTAAACAATTTAAAAAAGTTGTTATGTCTGTTTGCCCAAAAATGCTTCATTATTTGGATATTTCACATTGAATTATTCTATTTGGAATTTTTCGCATATGAACCTATTTTTCTATAGGTATAGAGACCTAATATAGGAACTATAGGTATAGAGACCTAATATATACTATATAGTTTTATTTCACTTTTTATAGGCTATAGTTTTCCTAAGAATATTTTTTTCGACAAAATGCTTACGTTTTGAGTTATTTACGAAAAACCGTCAAAACGTGGTTATTTTGTTGAAAAATGAACATATTCACTTGCAAATAACTCGAAAAGTATTGATTTGGTGAAAAAACTCTATAGAACAAAAGTTGCTTAAAATTAGTTAGTTTATCCATTTCGGGACTTATCTTGGACATATATTTTTTCACCCCCGAGATGGGGTGAAAGTCACCCCCAGGGCAAAAGCACACATCGGCACCATATCACTTTTTTCTTTGACATGTTACCTATGCGTATGCCAAATTTCATGTCAATCCAAGCGGTTCTTTAAAATTTACAGCAAAAACCGTGAAAGAATGTACTACATAGGCAACACATATCATTAAATCGCAAAAATATGTCTCCAATTACTTCTTTCAATGCGTTTCATTGATTTTTATACCACTTTAGAGATTAATTTCAACCTACTCGTACTAAAAGAACAAAAATCAAAAAGCGGCACATCTGAAATTTTAGAAGTATTATTTATCTGTGTACAGTCCGACGAAGTGTGTATAATGTTGGCCAGCCTGAGGCTGGCGGCCCTTTGTTTCACACCTTCGACCTGTTCCAGCAGTTAATTAGTTTCAGCATCTAATTATCGGGGCAACTTTAGGTTTCGTGTATCATAAATAATCCTGGTTTCAATTCAGACATTGGCGGAGACTGCTGGTTGGAAACAGGCGACAACGTATATTTTAGTGGAAAATAATATACATGGGAAAATACTAAAAATAAGATAATACAAATTACTAGAGCTTCACGATACGATACAATATCGATACTTTTTAAGTATTGAGTATTGTATTGGTTATGCCAATGAAGTATCGTATCGAGTATCGATATCGGCAATACTTTCTTATAAAAATATCGTATTGATATTGATTTCGATACGATATCGATGCAATACTCGATAACATATCGACATAAAAAGGATTATTAAATATAATAATCCTAAATGACATAATTAAGAGGACATTGAATTAATAAAACACAAACTATTTTTTTTTTCATTTCACTATCTTTATAAGCTCTTAAAATATACATACTGCAGTCACTGAAGGTGGATTTGAGCTTCGTTGAACCTCCATAGATTATTTTGAAAATTGGTGGTGGTTAGATGATACCTTAAAGAACAAAGGTGACATAGTGCCAATTTGCGATTTTTGCATTTTAGGGGTGAAATTCACCCCTGTTTTAAAATTATTTTTTATATTTCTGAAAGTGCAATCACTGAAAATTTTCACCTCCGATTTCGTTGAACCTTCGTTGATTTCCATGAAAATTGGTGAGGAGTTAGAGGATACCTCAAGAAATAAAAGTGATATGGTGTCAACTTGGACTCGTTGCATTTTAGGGGTGAAATCCACCCTTTTTAAAGGAAAAAATGCAGATTTAAACATTCTGGTGTAAGTAATCTACCTTAATCAAATAAAATAAATGTTTTTTAACAGTTCTATCTTCTATGCATAATTTATCGGAATAAATCGCAATTCAGTATTTGTTGAAAACTATTTTTGCATCATCATTACTCACTTTTATAATATTGCCACAAATGCCACATGATATAAACAGTGTAATCAAAAATGATGTGATTTACTCACTCTCAAGAGTTTCAAGTTTAGGCACTCAAGTGCATAATATTATAACAGCTGATGCTTGGGTTGCAGATCACTTATACTTTTTTGTAAATAATTATGATCTAAATACCTATTCCACAAAATATAACCAAACAACTGTAGCGTTTTATTTTTTTTTTCTCGATATCGATATTTTCAATAATATCGACGAGGTAAGCGTATCGACAATACAAGAGTATTGCATTGATTTCAGATAATGAGTATCGTATCGACATTAATATTGCTCAGGTATGTATTTTATCGGTATTGTATTGGTTTTCGATACGATATCAATACAGTATTGATATTTTTATCGAATATCGTGAAGCTCTACAAATTACAAGTTGGTGTATTTTGTAGAGCGGTTTAATCAAATTAATCAAGAATTTCTTAAAATATTAAGCAATATGGTAGCTGTTTCAAAGTTTACACTGATGCCTCCAAAAATGAAGACGAAACTGAGGCAGTAATTTACTCACCAGATTAAATAGCAGCTTACAAATTACCTTTATATACAACGATGTTCTCTTCTGAACTGTTTGCCATACTAAAAGCACTAGGTAGTTCTGATAAAAAAAATGAAAAAACAAAATTTCATTACTACAGGTTCTCTCAGCTCAATAATGGCATTAAACCAACACTAATAAGATCATCCAATACTACTTCTCATTAAAAAGGAACTAAAACATGCAGAACATATGAATATGGAAGTTAATTTTATCTGGGTACCGCCACATACTGGAATGGAAGGTAACGAGGTTATAGACAAAGTAACAAAAACTGCACCTACTAACCCAAACGCAGAGGAAATTATGAAATCCCTACACACCAACCTGAAAGCATAAAGTAAGTAAGTAAGTCTTTTAAAGAAAAGACTACTAAACTATGACAAGATACAAGGAAAAACTCCCCAACCACGCTTTACGAATTTGATATTAACCATCATCAAATTCTAAAATTAAAAAAAAAACAAATAATCTTTACTCGCCTCCGGATTGGTCATACTCAGTTAACACTGACTACTACTAAAACGTGCTGATAAAACTGTGCGTGACATGAATGTGTAAAAGTGTCTTAACGGTAAAACAATGTTTATTATAGTGTCCAACATTGATCTGTTGTGGATCAAACTGTGTTGAATTGATTTTATAAGGCTCACAAAATAAACTTGTCAATACCTATATGGAGCTATAATTCAAGCCAAAAGTAGGTTCAAGGCAGAAAATGGTTGGTTAGAATGATTTCGTGGCCGACACGTTAATACTTTTAAGACAATATGTCGCCGGTCTGGAAGAAGAATGACGTAAGACGTAACTGCAAATTTTGTCAATTCCTGTTTATTGCGTAATTAACTTCTAAAATATTGTGTACAGACGATACAAAAGCAACAGCAACTGTAACTAGGTGCTGAGTTACTACAGGGCGGTTGCGTCATTATTGAAATACGCACCATTTTAAACCGTGTTTCAAATGAATAATTACACAACTGTAAATAGGGTTGAAAATGGGGGAGCTAAATTAAGAATATGAAATTCGGACCAATAGCAATGAAAAAATAGCCATCATTGTAAGAATAAACGGCATACCGACGCTTCTGGACGATTACTTCATTACTTATCATTAAATCCCTATTTTAAATATTTCAAAATCGATTTTTTGCTCTCCTGAGAAATTTGGCTTTTTGCAGTTACGCATTTCTTCTTCTGGACTGGCGATATGAAGATTCCACTGATTTTAATGTCAAAAAGTATGCTATGGTCGATTCGCTAATCTGAGACACAACTGTCTACATCAGGGGTGGGCAAAAGCCGGCCCGCGGGCCGCATCCGGCCCTTTTGCTTATTTTATCCGGTCCGTTGAAAAATCCCGCTAACAATTTTTTTTAATCTCTTATGCGATTTTGTTAAAATCAGCAATACATATTAGTGGACCTAGATAATGAAATATATCAATAATAGAGAGTAGGAGAAGAGTTTGAACCTTCGTACCGTTAACATCGTATCGAAGACGAGCTAGGTAGTTATCAAAAAGCAATTAACAGAAAATGTATCGTTTCAACAAGTAAATATAAATAAAAGTTTATTTATATACAAGTTAAGTTTTTGTGACAGTGGTACATAACAAAAAAGCAGTAAGTGATATATGGCATAGTATCGACTTTTCACGTAAATTTTTGAAATAATAAATATTTCATTGTATTATAATATACAATAATTGTATATACCCGTAACATTTTAAACACATTTTCAATTTTATTGCGATTTATACTGACAAAACTGGAGTCGGTTTTCCCAATAGGGGGACAGGGCCCCACTCACTCTTGCGGGTGATACCTGTTCTTCTAAAATGATATCCACCGAAGCAAGCATGGATCAACAATCTCAACAAAACCAAATTTCACCGAAAAGCTACTCAGCAGTGACAAATCAATTTAAATTTCCGTCTAGACAGCTAGCACTAGTCTTTAGTTCAATCGAAAATACTCCACTTCATGACTACCTAATCTCTCTTGGTAACATTATTCAACCTAAAAATATCATTTTCGCCTCCCGCCTTTCCAACAACCGAGTTTGCATTTATCTTGCGAACAAAAATATCCTAGATGAGTTTTTAGATAACCATGGCCAAATCACTATCCGAGGAGAACTTTTAAAGGCTAGACGACTTATAACACCTGCCGAAAGAATTGTTATGTCACAAGTATGCCCGTCCATTCCACACTATGTCCTTGAAAAAGAACTGCAAAAAATCGGTCTACATCTTGTATCTCCCATAACATTTCTAAAAATCGGTGCAAATCTTCCCGAGTATAGCCATATCCTAAGCTTTCGACGGCAAGTATATGTTAACCCTCACAATTTAACCATCCCAAGCGCCGTAACAATAGCATTCGAAAACACAAACTACACAATATTCATTTCTCAAGATGGAAACGTCTGCTTCAAATGCAAAAAACCAGGACACGTGGCAGCAGCCTGCACCGAACCTAAAAATATATCTGCGACACAACAAACTCCACAAAGTTCTATAACTTCAAAGACTACAACTGTAGCCGATTCGGCTGCAGAAACAGTAACAGCATCAATTCCTACGCAAACCCTTACCAGTACGAATAACCAACCTGAAACGTCTGAATCTAATCAAGCTCCAACCACATCATCACACCAAAGTACCTTTTCACAACATACTGAGTCAAAATTTCCAAATGTAAATACAGAAGTGACCGAAAACAAAGAAACTCATTTAAAACGCTCTATAAGTGAAGTCGCCTCTCCAGAAACCGATATTGCACTTCAAAAAAACCCATTTGTAGTACCAAAACCTACAGCAACTCGAAAGAAACCAAAGACATCTAAACTTGAAGAAACAACGCATTCGAATGTATCCATTTTTAGCATGTTACATCCAGCCAAAACCTTTATCAATAATCACGAACCACCATTTCCGCTGAACTGTGATCAATTATTCATCCTCCTAGAGAGCATAGCTGGCTTATCGAACCCCATAATCAAAATCAATGACTTCACTTCTGATTTGAGAGGTCTCAGTGACATGTTAAAGAAAATCCGTCCCTACTTAAAAGAAAGATCAATAAAAACAAGGCTGACCAACTTGAATAAAAAAATACTTGCTCATCTTGGAGAGGTGAGCTCTGGATTAGCAAGTGATGCATCACAGTCATCATAGATTAGCAGCTGGTTTCTATGTATTGTTATATTCTCCTTTTTACTTTCAACGAACTATTTGCTCTGAATCGTGCCCTAAAACATGCAAACCTCTTAAATATTTCTGTTTCTCACCGACTCGCCCAACTTTCTCCTTGCAATACAGCATCTGTATCCTAAAAGTCCTTTAGAGAAACTAATAAAAACTGGACTACAAATTGCACAAGAAACCAACACGACTCCGAAATTTATATGGATCCCATCACATATAGGAATTATCGGCAATGAAGAGGCAGACAGAAGTACTCGTAAAGCAGCAATCAAGTGCGGAATCTGAATTAGTGCGCAAGTGTGTATGTAGTGATCTCAAAACGTTTTTTTTTTTACAAAAAGTGATTGGTCATTTGAGGGTCCAAAATATCAAAGTGAACGTTCAATAAACAATCTACCAAACACCCTACCAGCTTTATCAGGAGAAAACTGTCCAGTGAAAGACTTACTATCTAATCTAAATCAATATTTTTGTACCAAATCTAGCTATTTGTTATTTGTTAAAAATCATTGTTAACCTTTGTTTATCTAGTAATGCCGCTAATAACCTGTTGGTGGATGCGGTAACTTTTCTTTAATAAAAAAAAAAAAAAAATAATAGAGAGTATTATAATTTCGAACAGCCGTCACCATATCTTTTGCTTTTCTTAAAAGCGTCTATTTAACTCGGTTCGGTCGCGAATATTTATCAGTCAGGATATTTGTCGTCCACCAGAACCCCTTTTTCTTTCGATTGTACCCTCCATAATCAGCTGCAACAACTCGTATTTATCATTTCTAAGTATGTGCCCTAAATATGCTGTCTTTCCCCATTTAATGGTGGTCAAAAGTTCTCTTGTTTCTTCCCATTCTATGCAACATCATTCCGTTCGTAATATGATCGGTCCGTGGTATTTTCAATATTCTCCTAAAAAGCCACATCCCAAGAGCTTCCAGCTTTCTCATCAACATTAACAGTCCAAGCTTCGACACCATAAAGTAGAATAGAATAGAGTGTATATAACATTTTACCATCCATATCGGATTTGCAGATTGAGTCTTTGGTTACTCAGAAATTTCCTCATCTTCAAAAAGGCTGCTCTTGATTGTTCTATTCTTGACGGAATTTCTAATTTCGGATTTAGATCTTCCGTAATCCAGACTCGCAAGTATTTCATTTTGTCCACTTGTTTAATATTTTCATTTTTTAACTGGATCCTTGTTATGACTTAAAATAATGGACAAAATGTCTTTAGAAATTACGTGACATATTTTATTGGGCACAAATTGTCCACATGTATACCCAAGTAAGACAATTGAAGACCTGCACGGAAAAACGTTGTAAGCGACAAATTTTTATAAAGTAATGTTTTAGTGGAACAACACTCTTTATGCGTTAAACAAACTAGTGACGCTATTTATTGGCATTAATTTCAATTCATTAATAGTCAAGTTATACAGATAAGCAACACTTAAATTCACAAAGTAATTTGGTGAGTAATATTATTAAAACAGTTTGTTGTTATTATCTGACAAATCTCATTTTGTCGTTTGCAACGTTTTTCCGGGCAGGTCTTCAATTTATTATTATGGTATGTTAAACAGTAAATGGTTAAGTTCAATTAGTTACCACTATAAACAGCCCGGATTAACCGATATAAAACCGTATAAAAGGCCCGGTTTCAGGTAAAATTTATTTTAGGCTTTATTATGGGAGTACCGTCTAGTCAGTGTTAATTGCAAAAGACCAACTCTGTCTACCTCGATGGCTTATCGCTCCGGGTGGGTCTTAACAATGGGCCAGGTCAGATAAATTTAATAATATTTACGACCGCACTAATTGAACTCAAACTATTTACTGTTGAACAAACCATACTATTATCTATTATTAACAGTCAAATTTCTTTGTCCAAATGCTTTAAAATGACACTTATAATATTTTTGTCAAAAAAATTTCTTGGACAGGGAAAAAACTCCACCAAAAACATTCACTTGTGCACAACGTACCTACGCGGTATAGTCTTCTGGCCCGGCAGACATTTTGAAAATTCCATTTTGGCCCGCGCTTAAAAGTATTTGTCCACCCCTGGTCTACATACACTACAATCACAATAAAGATGCACTATGGACTAGAAATAAACAAGCACTAGGAGCACTCCCAAATCATGATTTGGGAGTGCTCCTCGAACGTTCAACGTGTCTTGGTTTGTTTATTCCTATATAGTGCATTTTTATTGTGATTGTAATGTAGACAGTTGTGTCTCAGATTAGAGAATCGACTATAGTAATGAAATATACCTAGCTAAAAATTGCCATTTACTAACCCAAACGCAGAATAGATTATGAAATCCCTACACACCGATCTGAAAAAATATTTTAAAGAAATATTACTAAAATATGGCAGGATACATAGAAAAACTCCCCAACCAAGCTGTACAAGTTGATATTAACTGTCATCAAATTCCAAAATTAAAAAATAGAAGGGAGCAAAAATAACCGACCGTCCAATATGTGAGGACACTGAACCTCAGGACGGGTCCAACTCATGTGAGGGGTCAAATGGTGCCCGGTGCTAAATCTGGGAGTTTTTAAAACATCTATATTATTTTATTTAAAACATTTTATGTCAATGTTTCCATTACAGTAACATTTTAAATGGTCTTTACGCATATATTTTCAATTTTGGTGGCTTAGCATGTGAACAGCCTGTTCAGCACTGATGATGATCTGTATTAGGTCGAAAACGTTCTGAATTTGTGATGTAGCCCTTTAAGGGAATTTTTAATAAATTACATACCCTTTACAAAGGATTTTAATCAACAAAATGTTTTTAGATGAAATGGAGAAAAGTCAAAGAAGCAGCCCTGATCCTACTAAATAAAGAAAGATAAGTAGCAAGCGCACCAGCAGAATGCAGCGGTTTTGGTTTTCAGTACTTAAAGAAGAAATGAACAAGGAGAATATACCAACAATACCGAATGAGAAAATTTGGAGCGCACGTCTTCAATCATACACAATACATATGCAACACACAATACACAACACAACAAGAACATTTCCGCATAAAGCACATGGAAATAATGTATAAACACAGAGGATAATCAGATTTTGATGCACATAGGGTATAAAACATCAACATCAACACTCAGATCTGTTCAGCTAGAGCATGGATGTTGCTTACAACACCAGAGCAACACCAGACCAGCACCTGTTGCCAGAGCATGGCCAAGTACGTCGACCTCAATTTTGATAATATGTACTGATAAATAATTTTTATGGGGAAAATTTAGAGAATTAATTTTGTGTCAAAGACCACGAGCTCGTAAATTTTCATGCCTTGTATATAGCCAAAATTTGTAAATAATATGATTTAGCCGTAAGTAGTGTTTCGTGGAAAGAGGAAATGTTTAGTGGTAAAGATTCTACGAACGGACTTATACAAATTAAACAATGAACTAAAATACGGTCGGATTAGACAGTGAATGTACTCGCGGTTGGAGTAGACAATAAAATGTTTCTAAATGGTTTCCTAGAAAGAAACGACGATAAACAATTTTGTTTAGTTTTAGAATATAGGGTTTTTCTAGACTGTAAGAAAAAAAATTAATTTTAATATCTCCTGGAAATTAACAAGACAGAAAATTTGTATACAATGCTATTTGTTCTTAAGAAATAGAAGTAGGGATGTAATGTGTAAAGAGAATACTTGTGATTGGCAAAGATATTGATGGAGGGAGAATTGAGTGGTCGAGTCTCAGATTGATGAAGAAAAAAGAGTTACTATGTAATTAAGATCGGAAGAGAGCAGTCCAGTTTGAAAAACAGTAATTTTGTGTAAAGTAGTGGACTTGGTGGCCGTGTAAGCAGATTCATGTTGAGACGAAATCGTGATCGAGTCGAGAAGTACAATCTCCTCGTGTCCGAATAGATTCCAGTTTCTGTCTGGAACGAGTAGCCGGTTTGTATCAATTTTGCACAAGATATCGAGCTGAGAAAAAAATCTTGGAATTATAAAGATCGATATTGTTTGTATCGAGTCGGAGACTAAATAGAGGGGAAATTTCGAGCGACTGCTGTTTTTGTTTGTGAAACAGTTTGGAAGAGAAAGGCCGTAGCAGCATCCGAGGAGCACGTGCGGGAGAACCAAGGACAACACAATCCATGAGAAGAAATGAAGAAGATAAAAAAGGTTAGTCAGATTATTTGTGAAAAGGAGAGAGTTGTTGTATATTACATACCATATTTGTTTTTTGTCTTTTTGAAAGTTTTACAGCATAATTTATTCATCCATAAATTCATAGAAGAGATAAATAATCTATTTAAAAGGTAAATTAAATATTGTTTTTTTATAACAATAAGAACAGTCTACCGAATCATTTAAATGAAAATTTATTAAAAGAAAAAGGAGATAGTAGAATTAAAGGTTAATTTTATTAGATAAGAAATTTTGACAACAGATAAAGTTTTAGCATACATTTTAAATCTTATATTTATGGTATAGTAAAATAAATAATATTTATAAAATTTATATGATTTTGAGTATATTTATTTTCCTTGTTTTGTCCTGGATAAAGTAAGCAACGAGAAATACTAAAAGCCACAAACTAAAGGCGATACATTAAAATCAATTAGCCTTGAGAATAATTTTTATTGGAAAGTTTATTGAATTTTGGTTTTGTTTCCATGAGTAGCAATTAAAATAATTAATTAAATAATTAATTGAATTAATAAGATGCTGATCAATCTCATAGTAGAGAGAAAATACAGAGCATAATAGTACATAACCTCCTCAACAACTTGTCGGTTAAACAGCCTTTAAACACAATTTTCTTAACAATCTTTTGAAACCGATTTCCGGAGTGGAAATCTAAAAGTCAAACCTTTTTCGGTAAAAATGTAATTGTCATTACAATACTCTGTGGCTAATCCAATATAAACACAATATTACAATAATTCCTGTATTATTTACTTGTCCTGCACGTCCCTGGAGCAACACGAACTATTAGAGGGTCATCCATCCTGCGGTCCCTTTTGATATTTAGTGTCGAAATCATTACTTAAATGCTAACTCAGAATGAAATTACTATCTCACATAATTCATTCATCTACAATTTATAACATTTGCGGAAAAAAATCTACAAACCAATACGGATCTCCTTGGAGCTCTCTTTAATTTAACGTGTATTATTTTAGTAAGCCGAGTTTAAACACCACCGTGGGAAATGAAATAGGAACTTATGATTTATTTACTAATTATACGTCAAAAGTCATTATTAGTAAATGACTATTAAAAACAATTGCTGAAACAGTACCTACTAAGATTAGTACAGTACTAAAGATTGTAAAAATTTTAAACGTTTTCTCTCCAGTAAGTATCTATTCTAGGTGTAAGTTATTCTTATTATAGTTATTCTTATTATTAACTGATCCGTAAAACAACTTGCCCACCAGTACAACTTTAACAACAACAAATTACCTCAAGTCGAAGATGTAAAATACTTGCGAATCCACCTAGAACATAGCGAAAACAAATCGCATTAATAATACAATAGTGTCGTAATTAAAAAAAGATGATTTTTCAGAATCAACGAAAAACTCATTACTCATTTCCAATTGCAGGTAAATAAAAAATTAATACATAATGTGTTTCTAATTAAAATTAAAGGAAGTTTCTTTGTACTCTTATAGTTAAATCAAAATACTGTCAGTGAAGTTATTTAAGGTAATAGTACACTTTAGAAGGCCAAAAATAAGCATTTTTTTAAGATTTTTTTTCTCAGAACCTTTATCAAAAATGAACAAAAAACGTTTTACATATTAATATCTAACTCTTAGAGAATACAAAAAATGTATCTTCTTTTATTTATGCACGCACACTAATATTGTAGAGGGCGTCAAAGTCGAGGTCTCAAAAAAAAGTAGATCTGATGGCGGACAGTTAAGCTCAGGATTGGGATCTCTGAAACAAAAAAATCGTACGGCATTTTAAAAAGGAAGGTTTCTAGTACCTTACTAGTACTAGTTTCTAGGTGTACTAGTACCTTAAGAATTTTGAGTTAAAACGGTATTGTTCTAAGCAAAAGGTTCGAAATGAAATATTATTTTTAGTTATGGCATTATTTATGAAATATTTTGCGTTACTACACTTTGATTTACCAATTTATTTTTTTCTGCGGTTTACGCCAGTTTTTGGGAAATTTTGCGGACTCTTTGTCGCTCATTGTAAAATTAAAGTAACACGTATCAATATATCGCGTATCATATTACGTAACACGTAAATCAAAGTAACACGTATGTTCCCGATCACTGTTCACTGTTGGCCACAATTAAAAATGGCGCAATATTGTGAGGGCGATAACGACCATAGAGGTATATATTGACATAGAGAGAGTGTCATTCAAAGCGAAGTGACGACACCATCTTTTTTCTTTGGATTAGTGCTGTTTCACTCTTACGCATATTAAGCTGCGACAGTTGTCCTTCTCTTCCGTGCTTATATTCACACCTTAATGTCATCTTAGTTTCTCGGTACAATGTGCTAGAAAGAGATAGCGCAAACCAGTCGAAGAGATCTTGTCGTCAGGACGCGCGGAGTGAAGGCTCACTCTATGTTAATATATACCTTTATGATAACGACAGTCGGTCAGTCATGAATAAGGGTCGCGGCATAAAGGTATATATTAACATAGAGTGAGCCTTCACTCCGCGCGTCCTGACGACAAGATCTCTTCGACTGGTTTGCGCTATCTCTTTCTAGCACATTGTCCCGAGAAACTAAGATGACATTAAGGTGTGAACATAGGCATGGAAGAGAAGGACAACTGTCGCAGCTTAATATGCGTAAGAGTGAAATAGCACTAATCCAAAGAAAAAAGATGGTGTCGTCACTTCGCTTTGAATGACACTCTCTCTATGTCAATATATACCTCTATGGGTCGCGGACGTTTCCCCAACTGTCATCAATACGACTAACTTCACGCGTAACTTTGATACGAGAATAATTATAAAAAAATATGCATTGAAATCCAGATCCCGTAATTTTTTGAGCATTATAAAGTGAGTACAAAGACATACATATTTCTTTTTTTGTAATTACAGCTTCAATTTACCGTACACTTCTCGTCGTAGACTCTGCCGATAAGGTAGAGTTGTGTTGGGGAAAAGTCCCGCGCCCCATAAATAACGTCTTATGGCGCCATCTCTTATTCATTTTTTACATTATTAAAACGACGGTTTTATTGACTTGTAGGGAATTTAATTTTACGTCTGGATATAGTGTTATGTCAAATTCGAAACATTTTGAGTTACTACACTATTGTATTATTAGTGCGATATTTTCACTAAACGCAAACAGTTACGCTCCTTTCACACACTAAGGATTTGAACGTGCGATCGATAGAACGCACGATGACATTTCAGTGGTGGCTCAAGCAACCCAATGGTAACTTCATGCACTGTTATCCTTAATGGCAATTACGGTTCATTCTCTTTAATTCTTGACTAAACTGGAAAGGTGGCGCCACTAAAGACTTTTCCAAATGCACATGTCATCGCATCTGCAGAAACTGCAACAGCGTTGCCACATTTAGTAGATTTCTACTTTTTTGGTAGATTTTTGATATTGTTTAAAAAATTCTAGTATATAGGCAATATTTTTTAGTAAATTTTTGGTACATTTCAACATTTTGTTATGACTGAAATAAAATTTGCTTTTTATAGTATTTACCCCATTTCTAAATTAGTTTTCAGACATTTTCTTACAATTTCCCAATGTCATTACCGAAAATAAGATTCAGGGCGTAGATGATGAGAAATGAAACTGGATTCTGGTGCAGTTTCAACAAACTTGCAGATTTCAAGTAGCAGTGCAAGCAGTATAGCAGGTGTTATTGAAGAGTTATGGCATTCGGTGAGCCTATTAGAAGCTAACGATGGAAAACTAAAATATCTAAGCATATGTAACTCTGCAAAACAAAAAAATGTTGTATTTACGTATTTCCAATGTAAAATGCGAAAGAATTGTGTGAAGAATTTGATCCTGACATGCAGAAATCAGTGGATGACAAAATATTATATACAAATATTAAATATGAAACTGATAAAAATTAATTACAGTTTTTTCCCAGTTAAAATCTAAAAAAGTTGGTTTTGTTTTACAAATATTCATATTATATTAATTTCTAGTTAGTCGGCTGTTGTTTTTATTATAAAAAGTCCTAAATTATATACAAATACGTTAATAAAGTTTTATAGTATATTTTAGTTTTTGATTTAGTAGATTTTAGCTAAACTTACAGACTTGCAGTAGATTTTCTAAATAAAATGTGGCAACGCTGTGCAGAAATGTAATTTTATTTTGTCTTGTCAATGGCATCTGGTGACATCGTTGTTTGTTTACATACGTGTTTGGATTTATTTTATTAAATTGTTTTTTTACTTTTTACTTCTAGATTAACTATATATAACAAAGACTTTTACTCTCTTACTATAAAGTAAAATATTCAGTTTGTGTGCAAATTTTTGAATCAATGGTGTTTAAATGCTGTGTACCAAACAGGACTGAGAAGTAAGGAATATTCTTTTGGGTTACTTTGCATCCATGTAATTTAAAAATTTTGTGTTAATTTCGGCGCTGCCTTAATGTCAGGATTGATGTGTTTATAAACTCGGCAATGTTACAAAAAGATACTGGAAATATTTTAATTTTATTATGAACTTTAATTTTGGTACTTTCCTGTAAATTGTGCCGTTAATTTTTTAAATAAATATTTTAATTTTTGAATTTTGTTTTTCTACCTTTCCTATTGTATGAACTATATTTATAATTGCAGTAAAAGACCCCATAATGTAATGCAAATTACAAAAAATAATCGCTAATGTAAGAAACAATTGTCGATTATTTTTATAATTTGCATTATGTTATAGAATCTTTTACTACAATAATTAGCAACAAAGCTTATTTGAACGTTTAAAATTCCCGCCATTGTCCATTTAGGTTATGACTAAACCGGACAGAGGGCGCTGTATACATTGCAATTTTACGTATTAAAGAGTTGCCTATCTATTCTACTTATATATACGTTATCTATGGGTAACTTTCACATTACACCGAACGTTCCAACCGCCGTGTCATGAGGAAGGTACCATTTGGCCAAATACCCAAGTAGGTGGAGGCCAATAAACTAAAGAAGAAGAAGAAGAAGAAGGTACCATAGGATTGCTCGAGCCCGTGACCCGTCAAAATGAGCCCGGATACAAAATAGCCTCGACAAAATAGCCCGTAAACAAAGTAGCCCCGACAAAATAGATCACACACAAAATAGCCCCGGTCAAGACAGCCCCGGCTAAAACAGCCCCGGCGAAAACACCCCCAATAAAAAGTTTACCTTTTAACGGAGTACCATTTATTTTAAATCACTATTCTAATGGGGAAACAAGTCACAACTTAACTTGAAAAATGATTTTATTAACGTTTCGACTTCCACTTCGGACGTCGTTGTCAAAATACAAAATATTAATAAATTAATCAAAAATGTTGGTTAGTAAAAAAGTTCTTCTAATAATTTAATTTAATCTGACTCATTCCTATCGGCAATTGAGACATGTATTATACATTTTAAAGTAGAAGACTTTAAAATAATATTACCAATATTTATGAGTTGCGTTCCTGGATCGTTAGGAAGGATCGTTAGGCTACGGCTCCACGGGCGGGAAATTGACGCTAGCAGTAGCAGTAAAATGAACTTAAGGTTCCGCGAAACGGAATGGGAATAGCCGAACTGAACCGACTACGCACAAGTCCTGTAGTCGGTACAGTTCGGCTATCCCTATTCCGTTCCGCGGAACCTTAAATTCATTTTACTGCTACTGCTAGCGTCAATTTCCCGCCCGTGGAGCCGTAGCCTTAGGACTAAATCTAAGCCGTCTATACTGGATCATCGGTAGACACTCCAAGTTGTCTCTAGAAAACAAACTACTGCTCCACAAAGCCATTATGAAGCCCATTTGGACCCGGTAGCCAGCTTTGGGGAACGACTTCTAATAGCAATATGAGTATAATGCAGAGGTTCCACAAAGAGACGATAAGGCTGATTCTTGATGCTCTGTACTACGTACCCACCTCAATGGTCCAACGAGACTTAGCAATTCCAACAGTGCCAGAAATAATAAGTGAATATAGTGCAACAGATTGCGAAAAAGTGCATGTACATCCTAACGAGTTAGCCAAACGGTTGTCTGAAGACTTGCATGAAGAAAGAAGAGTAAAAAAATTCAAACCAAGAGACTTAATTAATAGTTTTAAGTAATTTATATTATACATATTGTAAATAGTTAAATATTGTAAATTGTAAATAGTAAATAGTAGAGGTAATCCCATGAAGTTAGCCATAGCTACATTATAAAAGAGAGTGCTTAATGAAGCATCCTGTAGAAGTCATAATTATTTGTCAACAAAAACGCTTATTGTCATTATTGATAGAATTTTGAATAAAGAAGTTAAAAAATATATTAACTGGAGATAGAAAGAATCCTTGTTTTAAAAGCAATCTGACAATTCGAAGAATCCAATTTTGGGGCGTTCAACAATCTTCCTCCTAGTATCTACAATAGCTGATGATCAATCACTTATCAAACCAGTCTTGGGCTTAGCAGTAATTACACTATAAAGGTAATATGCGTTAGTAAAGGTAGAGATCAATAAATATTTATCCAAAACCTCTACCATCATCGTCATTCCCTTTTGCTTTTATCCCTATGCGCTGTCGGCTTCTGTAATTACATTTCTCCACAAGTTTTATCTCGGATATTACCAGTATCAATGCTCTTTACCGACATGCCCTGTCTCACCGTCTCCCTTCAGGTTTTCTTTGGTCTTCCTCTCCTACTCGTTGGCAAATATTGACTAAGAATGATTTTAGCTAATTACGTTCTTAACTAAACAACAGAAAAGTGATGGTTAATGTTATGTATGGTTCTCATGCTCATGTACGCATATACTTGGCAACGTTGTACTTGGTAAACGGAACCACAAGTGACAGCTGTGACATGGCAACCAGACATGGACAACAGACTTAGGTGAGGTACTCCATGTGAACAAGAATAATAATGTTAATTTATACAGGGTGTTTCATTGGGAAAGTAATATACGTTAACTGTAGAAAGAGGACACTTAGGCGGTCTCAAAAATACCATACTTAATGGGTCTTACTCCATTAATAACAGAGATACTGGGTGTTTTATCTATTTTGCCATTTTGTTATTCGGTTCATAACTTTTTAACCACACCGTATATTTATTTTATATTTCGCACGCAAATATCCTTTAAGGTGTACAATAAATTAATTTATTTGCAAATGTAAAAAATCCAGGCCCGGATTAAAAAATATTAGAAAAATATTCCGACCCAAAAACAACACCCTGTACATTAAATTTTTTTAAAACGGATTTTTTAGTTGAAAAGAGGATGAAAAGCTAAATTTAGTGGTATACATTGAATTTTCGGCAAAATGATTTTTCTGGTCAAATTTTGAATTTGAATTCTGAAATTATGTGAATTGCGAGAGCTCTAAGTAGAAAAAAAAAATACAACTTACAACTTGCGGCTAACAGTGTTAGCCGCACTGTATATTTATTTTATATTTAACACGCGAATATTCTTTTAGCTGTCCAATAAATTATTTTATTTACAATTACAAAAATCCAGGTCTGGATTAAAAAATATTGTAAAAATATTCCGACCCCAAAAAACACCCTGTATATTAAATTTTTTAAAATATATTTTTTAGTTGAAAAGAGGATGAAAAACTAAATTTGGTGGTATACTTTGAATTTTCGGCAAAATGATTTTTCTGGTCAAATTTTGAATTTGAATTATGAAATTATGTATGTGAATTGCGAGAGCTCTAAGTAGAAAAAAAAATTAAATACAACTTACAACTTGTTAACCGCACTGTATATTTATTTTATATTTAACACGCGAATATTCTTTTAGGTGTCCAATCAATTATTTTATTTACAATTATAAAAAATCCAGGTCTGGAGTAAAAAATATTGTAAAAATGTTCCGACCCAAAAAAACACCCTGTATTTTAAACTTTTTTAAAATGGATTTTGCATTTGAAAAGAGGATGAAAAACTAAATTTAGTGGTATACTTTGAATTTTCGGCAAAATGATTTTTCTGATAAAATTTTGAATTTGAATTCTGAAATCATGTCAATTGAGAGAGCTCTAAGTAGAAAAAATTAAAATGCGACTTAATTTTAATTAATACCATTATTTAATCTAAATTGGTAAAATGTTAAAGCATTTCAGTGTTTTTTTATTATCTGTGACAAATAGTTTATGGCGAATATTCATCTTTAAATAATGAATAAATAATAAAGAGTCAATAAAGAATACATCACTTTAATCAACAAAGTATCTAAAAATTATAACAAAATAGAGAAAATATGCAGCATAACTATTCAAAACTAAAGTACTTATTCAAAATTACCACCATCAAAAATTATTGTTATGTGTCAAAATGTTAATATTTTACCAATTTAGATTAAATAATTGTATTAATTAAAGATAAATCATATTTTAATTTTTTTTTTAATTTCGAGCTTCGCAATTCACATAATTTCAGAATTCAAATTCAAAATTTTACCAGAAAAATTATTTTGCCGAAAATTCAAAGTATACCATTAAATTTAGTTTTTCATCCTCTTTTCAAATGCAAAATCCATTTAAAAAAAAAATTAATATGCAGTGTGTTTTTTTGTGGTCGGAACATTTATACAATATTTTTTAATCCGGACCTGGATTTTTTTAATTTGTAAATAAATTAATTGATTGGACACCTAAAAGAATATTCGCATGTAAAATATAAAATGAATATACAATGCGGTTGGCAAGTTGTAAGCTGTATTTCAATTTTTTTATACTTAGAGCTGTCGAAATTCACATAATTTCAGAATTTAAATTCAAAATTTGACCAGAAAAATCATTTTGCCAAAAATTCAAAGTATACCACCAAATTTAGTTTTTCATCCTATTTTCAACTGAAAAATCCATTTTAAAAAAATTTAATGTACAGGGTGTTGTTTTTGGGTTGGAATATTTTTCCAATTTTTTTTAATCCGGACCTGGATTTTTTACAATTGTAAATAAATTAATTTATTGTACACTTTAAACGATATTTGCGTGCCAAATATAAAATAAATATACAGTGTGGTTAAAAAGTTATGAACCAATTAAGAAAATGGCAAAATAGATAAAACACTCAGTATCTTTGTTATTAATGGAGTAAGACCCATTAAGTCTGGTATTTTTGAGACCGCCTAAGTGTCCTCTTTCTGTAGTTAACGTATGTTACTTTCCCAATGAAACACCCTGTATATCGGTATAAAGCTTTAATAAAACCTATCGTAAGTAGCTTTATGTTATATTATCTCCCACAGTCCTAAAGACGCATACGTTACAGTTAAGAGACAATTTCCTGTGTGAGAAAAAAATGGCGAATAAGAGTTCACCTTTGGCGAGCTTTTATTTTACACAACAAATTAGTGGTATAACAGGCTAAGGCCACAAAGTTAAATTATTACATCGGTCATACATCACTTGTGACTATTAAAACGATTCGACTTCCACAAAAACTTCCTCACTTTTATACAACTGAGAGTTGTAAACGAGGATCCAGTTGCCCATACCAGCATCCAGTTTCAGTCCCAACCAGGTTCCAGGTGGAACCATCTCTTAAGAAGGGGGCAATGTTACGTAGCTTACCGTCTGCCATTCCCTAGTCAGCAAACTTTGGTACCACAGACCTGTAACGGTATACCTTCCTACACCCTATAAACATACTACTGTAATTTGATTAATATTACATTTACATATAAATAATCTAGAAAAATAGCACATATCTCCTTTTTCATGTCTTCTTTCACCCATGAGTGAACATTTTAACTAATGTAGGAAGCTTTGGATTAACTAAGCAGCAAAATTAATTTTTATTAAGGAAAATATTGACTAAGCATGATTTTAGCTAATTACGTTCTTAACTAAACAACAGAAAAGTGATGGTTAAGAGACAATTTCCTGTGTGAGAAAAAAACGGCGAATAAGAGTTCGCCTTGGGCGAGCTTTTATTTTACAAAACAAATTAGTGGTATAACAGGCTAAGGCCATAAAGTTAAATTATTACATCGGCCATACATCACTTGTGACTGTTAAAACGATTCGACTTCCACAAAAACCTTATTGCAATTTCATTCTTTGGGACCGTTCGATGACTTAAACTGCAATAAACGCTGTTCACTGCTCTTACGCAGACTAATCGTAAAGTTTTTGTTAAGACAGTGGCACACCAACAAAGGTTTAATGATTTTTAAGTTCATTAGAGGCAAATATGTTTAAAGATATACCAACGGAATAACATACAACAGAAATATCCGCTTTTAAAATTAATTGGAAAACAGAAAGAGTGCGCAGGAAGATAGCAATATACAAACTAAAGAAGAGAGAAATATAAGAAAAATACCAACGAAATAAACGAAAAATTCAAAAATTTAGAAAGTGTCAAAAATCTAGGAACAGTAGAAAATCCAAAAAAAAATTGAAGAAAAGTGGAAAATATTCAAAAGAGCAGTAACCCGAATAAGAAAAATTAACAAAAATTTTAAGAGGACAGCACAATGGAGTGGAAAAATCAAAACATTAATAAAGAAAAAGAAATCGGCCTGGTAGAAATAGAAACATAGCAAACAGAGCAGTCAAACTGGAAATAGAGAAAGCTGAGAAAAATTTGGATGACCTTAACGAAGAATATAAAATAAACAAACACATAATTCTGGACTACCATAAAGAGCTTAAAAAGAAACAAAAAAAAAAAGAAATAAGAGTAGTAATAGACAAAAACAGTAAAAAACGGAAAAAATAGAAATATTAGAAACTTAAAAAGAACATTATACAGAAATATTTGGGGCGACCCGGCAGATGGATACTTAGTAAAAGTTTAAATAAAGTTTTTTTAAATACTTTAAAAACGTTGTAAAGAGTTTTCCCCGAAAAGTGCTTCATTTTTTGGATATTTCACGTTGAAATATTTGATTTGGAATTTGACGGATGAGAACCAACTTTTCATTAGCTTCAACTCTGTTTGTACTGGGTCTACAGACTTCATATATATACACCATTTTTCACTTTTTGATAAGCTATTTTTTTGTTTGGATAAAATATGTACTTATTTTCTGAGTTATTTGCGAAAATCCGTCTAAAATCATGTTATTTTTGTTGAAAAATGAACATATTCACTCACAAATAACTCAAAAAGTACTGACTTAGTGAAAAACTCTACCCAACAAGAGTTGCTTATAATTAGTCAGTTTATTCAATTTTGGACTTATTTTGAACGTATATTTTTCACCCTTAGGTGAAAATCACACATCGGCACAATATCACTTTTTTTTCTTCGACATGTTAGCTATGTGTATGCCAAATTTCATGTCAATCCAAGTGTTTCTTTAAAATTTGGAGGTTTTGCAATAATTTACCATGAGTCAATGGACTAAATACTAAAATTTAAATTCTAAGCTTAATAAAAAAACTCTAACAAAAATGGAAATAATTCTCTTAACAAGTATATAGAAAGAGATTATCAGCCACGTGCAAGAAGCTTGAATGACTGCTTAAAATAAACACAAATCAGATTAAAGTCATAACACACGTCTTAATTGCCTCTACATCAATAAGAGGGTATCTAAATAGATCAACTTTGCGGTAATATGTCGTCTGCTGATGATGCTGAACAAACCAGACACATTTAATGGAAATACGTATAGTACTGTAGTATTTTCACTTGTTTTTTTTAATACAATAAAAAGTAGAGAAATAAAAAATGTAAAGGGCAAGTAAGGAAAGCATGCCCAAGTATGATTGCTAAATACTTCTTTCAGGTAGAGAGAACATATTCGTTGGTTTGGAAAAGAACGTCACAACTCAAAAATTGCCATTTTTGAGGTTTATCCTCTAACCAACTCTATATGTTAAACTTTATTATGGGAAAAATTGTCAGAAATTGCACTCATGTAATTACTTAATTACCGCTAGATGGCGACTTATAACAGTTGACTTTGTCAAGCCCATGCATTACATTTTATGGAAGAGCGTCGCAATATAGTTGTGTTTCAGTTGTTATGGAAGTGTGGTATATTATGAACCCTCTGTATAAATCATAATTTAAATATGATGTTATTAACCTTTAGGGTATTGAACATACATAAAAACAATAGCTTATAGTTTGTATCACATGTTTATTACGAGTGAACTTGAACTATATTTGTTATGGTTCAGATAGGTATAAAAACACGCTGAGCAATCAGTATGGATATAGATATACAAATAATTATTAGAAGTTAGTATGTAGTAAGGCGAGGCGCTATGAATCATTAATGTCATTGTTTAGATATTGGATACCAGTGAATAAAATATAATGTATGGTAAGACGTGTTTAGTCTTTTTAATTAATTAGAACCAGAAGGCAGTAACAACACACTATTTAATACATGGCTGATCCTGCAGATTAGAGGAGGTCTTCTAAAAGGAGCAGAGATGGCGGTAACAAATTGGAAACGGAGACGGCGAAGATGGACCAGGACGAAGATGCAGAGAACCCAGCGAACAAAGACAAAGTGATAAAATGTAAGTATGAATGTCTATCTTTATTAAAAATGCTTCCCTCGTTTTTATATTATTATTGAACATTGAATATTTATCTTTGCTGATTTTTGAATAATTTATGAAGTATCGATTTTTTTTATCTATGAATTTTGAAACATGAAGTGATTTTTTGAATTGAATATTTTTATCAAAGTTTATTATATATGTTATTATTGAATTTTTATTGAATTTTTATTGAATTTTGAATTTTTATTGAATTTATTTGAAAAATCTATCCGATTTCGATTTTTAGTCCGGTTATTTTTGAATATTTTATGGAATCTCGAATTTTTTTTCAAAAATTTCTATCGAATTTTGAGATATGAACTGATTTTGAATATTTTTATCTAACTTTTGCATATGCTATTTTTTTATTGAATTTTTGTCGAATATGTATACTATTATTGAATTTTTATTAGCCAGTTGTTTTTATTATTGATATTTATTGATTATATAGATATATTTTCATCGATTTTGTGTTAAATTTTGTATGATATGAACCTGAATTAATAATTTTGTGTGATAAATGATATATAAATGATTTTTTTTTAATGAATAATGATTAGTGATGACATACGTTGATATAAGAGCTTTAAGACAAACATTGCTATAAGCAAGAGATATGTTTTTAACGAACCGACCTGAAGAGTCGAGATAAGGAATCTGGAGAACTATATAGATAAGAAGAATAACTAACAATATTATAAGCTAAATATTATGAGGCAACTAGAGACAATAAGAAACCCACTGCTCTTGTCAAATTAGGAAGGTACTAAGTGATTTATAGAAGCTTGAAAGCTTATTAGAGACCCACTCTGTGTTTTGAAGGGTACCTATTTTATTCATGATTATTCGTGAATAAACAACGGCCTCAAAGCAAGGGATTGAGGTTGTGATATTTTTAGAAGAATTTGAACCGCATAAAATACCTATTTCGTGTTTTGAGTTAACTATACCACCTCCATGGTGCGTACAGATCAGGGCGAAAATTCGGGTTAATATTGGCGGAAAACTAAGACATCCGAGTGAAACCTCTTTTATTAAGGTAAAACGAAGGTATCGGAGCTAGTATATGAAGTGATGATTATGATGTTATCTGAAATGATATATGAGATAAATGATATATGATTGTTATATGAAACATGTATATGAAGATGAATTATATACACTGTAGAAGTGCTATTATATGAAGAAAAATTAATTATATGAGTTGTAGTACCAGACAAGAAGAAAAGAAAAAAAAAAGATAATTTTTTTTATTAAAATATGTGGGAAAAATGAAAGAAGACACATAAAAATTGCAAGAAAAGAAGCAAAATTAAGAAGATACTAAGCAAATAAGTAGCTAATCATTGAATTATGTCTAAGAATTAAAGTTGTAAATTTTTTTTGCTCTAAAGTAATGTAAATTATAAATAACTTATTTTTAAATGTATATAATGAATTCAGGTTAAATTTTCGCGGAAAATGGAAGTGTTTGAATTAAGGATAGACAATATCTTACAATAAGTGTTAGTAGATAGTAAGCAAAGGGACACAAAAAGTGAAATTTTTAGACATTCAGCAACAGAGATTAAATCTTTATTATAGGTACAAGAGAGTTATTAGAAGTTTTTAGAGACACATTAGAAGTTTTTTAGAGAGATTACATTTTTATTATAGGTACATTATTTTAAAGTTAGTAAGACATATATAAATAAATCAAAAGAAGACTGAAATAGGAATTATTAATAGAGTAAAGGATACATTTTTTTTTACTTATTCGAGTAATATTAGCTTAGCTTAGGACTTTTAGTTAGATACGAGATTTTTAGTTCGGTAGATTAGATTATTCCCCTGCTTATAGGAGATGCATATAGGCACTAAAAGACTATATTAAAAATCCCGATAGGTTTAGTCACTGTTTTTATGTGGACACTGTTTTGTGAATGGAGAAAAGACTAAAAAGCAAGACGGAACAGAAAGTGAATTAGTGATAATAATAAACAATTTTTAGGATTAAAAACTCTGAAACGTACCATGTTACAGTTAGTTAGGATAGTTAGGAAATTTAATTTTTGAAAATAGTATTAGGTAACCATAAACATTTTGTAAAAGGGAAAGAGGAATATACCGTCAGATATTCTTCTTCTCTTCTTAGGACTTTCTTTTTTAAAAACGGCGGAGATGTGGTATATTATGAACCCTCTGTATAAATCATAATTTAAATATGATGTTATTAACCTTTAGGGTATTGAACATACATAAAAACAATAGCTTATAGTTTGTATCACATGTTTATTACGAGTGAACTTGAACTATATTTGTTATGGTTCAGATAGGTATAAAAACACGCTGAGCAATCAGTATGGATATAGATATACAAATAATTATTAGAAGTTAGTATGTAGTAAGGCGAGGCGCTATGAACCATTAATGTCATTGTTTAGATATTGGATACCAGTGAATAAAATATAATGTATAGTAAGACGTGTTTAGTCTTTTTAATTAATTAGAACCAGAAGGCAGTAACAACACACTATTTAATACAGAAGTTACCACTTGTTTTTTGGAGAACAGTGTTACAAGTTAAAAAAGGAACGTATTTTTTTGTGATTTTGTGTTTAATATTTAATGCAAGACAGTTACATTTCGTCTTAGGTAAGTATTCCTTACAGGATATGTGCGTTTATATAGAATTATTATGAGCAATACAGTAACATTTTAACAAATTTTGGGAAAAACTGTTACACATGCTAATTACAGGTAGAAAGGTGAGAGCAAGAAAGGTCTTTCTATTTATATTTAAATGATAATAATGGGCTCTTTAATATTGTAAAAGATTTTACCTCTTATTTGTTACCTTACCAAAATTACAATGAAAACTAGCATATTAAAATTTTAAAACGTCGGTCCTGAAAATTAGAACTTTTCGACTTGTAACAGTGTTCTTCCAAACCAACGATATTTATGCCTACGATAGGGGACTACTTGTATTCAACAGCGAATGAATATGATCAGATTCTAAACGATTTTGGAAAAGAAAAAACCTTTTAATAAAAAGTACCTACTTCAAACGGTAAATCAAACAGATATGTAGAAAAAAGTATATATAATGCATAGGGCTAGATATAGACTCAGGTCAGTTTTTACTGGGAATTATGGATACGGGTTGACTCTCAACAAGAAATAAACTAAAAAATAATGCAAAATATTGTATAGATAGTATGGTAGCTACAAGAATTCTGTGCTCTGTGCGTAAAGTGAGTTAAGTCCAAAAATGGTCAAAATTAGCCAATGCACTATCTGTATGTTAGAGTATGATATCTACATGTGTGTATAATTTGTCAAGTTTAATTCCATTCCTAAACTGAAATATTTATTTTACACAAATGAAAAACAATCATACTAACTGTGTAACGCGTGTTAAGTCCTGAAATTAGACATATCACTCTTTACACTAAACATTATTTAAGAAACAGGAAGACAGAAGTAGTGAACACACTGTACACTAATAATATACAGTTATTACGTTGACTCTCTGTACACCGCGCGCCTTTAAAGCTGATTTAGCTATTTTACTAAAAGTATTTGGAGAATGATATGACCCAGGATAGAATTGTGTGGAGAAATGCAATTAGGGAAACCGACCCCGCATAGGGATAAGGCAAAGAGAATGATGATGATGACTAAAAGTATTTGAAGAAAGTGGGAGATACCTATAACTATTATTCAAAAGAAAAGATCATCTTCTTTGGGCGTAATCCAACCGGATAAAAGAGAAAATTTTAGAAAAACCTTTATAACTGAAGAAAAAAGGAATAAAGTAAATCAATTTTTAATTGGAATCCCAGCTTATGAAAGCCACTACTTAAGACGAGATTGTGGGAAAAAATTTGTTTTTCCACATTTGACGATAGTGACTCTATAATATGAAGAATAACGCGGAGTGTAGGTATGAGTCTAAAAAGTTAGACAAAGGAAATTCAAAAGTTAACGATTCCACCAAAACTTTGACATTTGACATGCAGCAATGCTTTTCCACTCCACTCGTGCACAGTTCTGTAGCATTCGACAAACGCCAACTTTGGACTTTTAATCTAACAGTCTACGACTGCAGTGATGGCACCTTTGACATGAAGGTGTAGCTGGCAGAGGTTCTAATGAAGTTGGCTCATATGTATACAAATTATCAAGTTTGAAAAGTTTGACCATGTAGGTACTCAGATACATGTGATGGTCAAAACAAGAATACTCATGTAGCAGCTATGTGCATGGTAGCCCTGCAAAATTCTCCTAATTTGGAAGAGATTAATCATAAATTTTTTGGATCTAGCCACACGGACATTGAGTGTGATACATCACACGCCCTTTTTGAAAAAAAAAATTAAACAGCTTTTGCTGGATGTTTCACCATCCTCATGATTGGGCCGAAATTATACAAATCACAGACGAGAAACGCCTTTCGTGGTGAAGGAGATAAATCAAGATAGCTTCTATGACTAAGCTGCTAAAAACCGACCTTCAGCAGCGAAAAGAAAATGTTGTTGGAAACAATTTTAGCTGGGGAGATGTACAGTGGCTGAATTTTGTCAAAAACGAGCCTGGAATAATTTACTATAAGAATTCTTTAGACCTTAATCAACAGTTTCAATGCATTATTTTCAAAAGAAGAGGCAAAAAACCATTAGCAAAATGGACCCTAGTTTACGTTATCCAAGACAAAATCCTAGGAAAAAAATGTGAAAACCACTAAAAAAATGACAGTTGCCAAGAAAATAAATCAACGAAACAGACTGTCAAGAAGAAGGGAAAAAATGTAAATACTAAAAAATAAAACTTAAAAAAATATTGATTTGTTTCCCATATCAGTTTTTGTTTATTTATTGTATTATTACTTACTTGGTTTATGTTTATTATTATTTATTAAAACCTGCTTTTTTGGTATTGAGAATCACCATTATTATTATTAAATATTATTTTTTATGCTTTTTGTAATAGTTTGTATTATGCGTTAAGCGTGAAGTTCATGATAATTGAGCAAATTGTGTTAAGTCCATATAAGAAAAAGTATATTATTTTTTTTATAATAGTTATATGGTTTATTTCTAATATTTATCGATTATGTTATTGAGAGAAATAATTATTTAACTGATCAAAAGCATTTAAAAGAAATTTGAGGGATACATTCCTGTAAAAACTCCAAAAGTATAACTCGAACATATTATTGCAAACTTTAAACGCGGTTATCTCAAAACAGTGTTTTAGGACTTAACTCTCTTTACGCACAGAGCACAGAATTAGTGGCATCATTTAATATTACAATAATTTTTATAAACAAAATAAATACCTACAAATACCTGAAAAACTTTTCTGTAATCTCAATTATATGCCCATTCACATAAAAAATTAATACAATACACAGCATTAAGTATATGCCAAAAAAAAGGTAAATTAAAAAACACAAAAAATGTGTGTACTGTCCTTAATAATTTGCCGCCCTGTATCTTCATAATCCTTTACAAGTTTATAGACTGTTTGCCATTTAACGTCTATAAATTGAAGTTTCACAGTATCATTATCCTTTATTAGATGATTATTTAATAACGTCTTACACCGAAACTTTAATTATTGAAAAATAGATTGCAACACCAGAAGCAAATTTTTATCTGAAATATTCAAGCTGCTTTAAATCCTAAATACTTTATGTTATAAATAAAATGTACACCAACAGCTCTTCTACAAAAGTTAGTAAATAATAAAAGATATTTTACTACACCAACTGCTCCACGTGCTAGATCAAAGAAAATGTTACAGATAACAAAACACTTTTATAAGCTTTTGAGTTCAGTAAAAGGCCACCTTAAATAAACACGTCGATTTGTTAATATGTAATTCTCGTTTTTTTTTATCAATTTTTCATTTATTTTTATGAACGACGAACTCATAGGACTTTTCGTTCGAGAGGCTTTTCTGGGACATCCCCAGAATAGAGCCTTTTACTGTGTATCATCTATAATAATAACTTAGAGAAACAAACCAGAGAAGAAACAAACACCCAAAAAATCTCTTATCTCTTTAAAATAGAGGAGAGGCACTGTATCTTATTGAAACCAACACTTTGTGTCTATTTTATTGCTGGTAATAATTTCGCCATTTAGTAAAAAATTAGAAATAAAATAAAACTGCAGATTTTACCACATTTTTATGCAAAGATACCACAAAGATAAAAGTTAAAAAACTGCAGGAGGACACAATAAGGTATTTACCTACTTTATCTCATATTATGTATAAGTTTTTAGTTTATGAAAACTGTCATTATAGATAGCAGTGCGTATTTAAATAAAGTGTGCGTGAAGTAACAATGTATAAACGGTATTTACTTTTTCGCACTGTTTTTTTGGCATACTTTCATATAATCAAATATCCTTAACTTTCGCGTTATCATGATGATGACATGTGAGCAATAAATTACAACAAAAGTTTTGACAGTTTTGTGGTTTGAAAGAAGTTAAAAATTTTAAATGTCGAAGTTCTAAAAATTGTAGAATAGAAATGAATTTCAGTGAAGAAGAGTTACAGTTTTTTTATTTGTTTATAGTAGATAAAATATTGTATGAAACTGTGCGTGAGGTACTTATTGCGAACTTACGCGATGTATAGCACTCGCTCCGCTGTCGCTCGTGCTCTAAACATCGCGTGCCTTCGCAAAAAGCATACTTCACGAACTGTTTCATAAATAACTATTATGCACAATAAGGCAGAAGTGGGCAGGGCACTTAGCTAGAACACAAGATGGACAGTGGACACGACGAATCATGGAATGGAGGCCCGGAAACTATAAAAGAAGCCGAGAACGACCACCGACTAAATGGACCGGCAACATAAAAACAATAGCGGGAAATTGGCTACAAACGGCCCAGTGTAGAAAACACTGGAAAGAACTGAGAGAGGCAATGTCCAGCAGTGGACGCGATTGGCTGATTGATGATGATGATGATGATGATGATGATTATGATTATGGTGATGATGATGATAATGATGATGATGATGATGATGATGATGATGATGATGATGATGATGATGATGATGATGATGATGATGATGATGATACTTAATATGTATCCTTGCTTGCAAGTTTCAGTTTAGGTACCATTAGTATTATAACGATAACGTCATCAGCGCTTGCCAACAGCTAGCCATCACTCTGACTGCACTCCCATCAACGATCTACCACCTCCATCGACGCGAACTTGGGATGATACACTGAAAAAAGTATAAAACGCCGTGAAGAACGACGCTAGCCAATCGTCAACTAAGTTCGATCCGTAGTATTGATCCGAGTATTTAGTGACACTGACCAAAAATCGTCCTTGGGCCATACCCATCTGAACACCGCTGACATTTATTTTCCATTCACAAAATTGGATTATCTGTATGAGTTGATTATCGCAGTGTTTAGAAACAAAAGAATTAAGCAAACGTGACTGTTGAAATTAACCAGCCTTTTTCAGTTATAATATTATGTGGTCAATAGGTATATTAAAAAAATAGAAATCCTATTTCCATTTTTAGTCGTTTACTACTCCAAATACATGAAATAACCGTAAACGTGCACCACTTTAAAAGTGCACCAGGGCAAACATAGGTCCCACCATAAATTGAAAAATCTAATCGATGAAATAAACTGAACTTGCAAGAAAAGTCTCAAATTAAAAGCATAATAATGCATTATGTGTATTATAATGACGCTAAAAGCGAAAGTAAACAATCCAATTTGGTATGTTACCCTCTAAATCGGTTTTATTTTGATCCCTCGGAATTTCCGTGTTTTAAATGGTTTAAAGCATGAACAACGGAAATAATGGATAGAATGAAGATAAATAACACTTATCTGGAAAGAGACAAATGACCAATTTGCCGTCGCGTAGTGGTCGAAGGGCAAGCTTTAGCCGAAGCATTTTATCAAGTATTTTTAATATATTTCGTTATTTTTGCGAACAGAAGTAAATCTAATACATCATAGTAAAGTTGTTTATTTATAATAATGTAAATTAACAAATTGATGCCTAATTTTAAACGCTTCATTTACTCCCTTGTAGTAAAGAGCTCAGATTTGGAGCCCCTGCTGATGCTAGCAGATATGGGAGCCCGGAAGACAATGAAGATCAATTCCTTATGGACCCTGGGCCCATGAACCATATCCATAGCCATAGCCAAACAATATCTATGAATGTATAAATGAATGAACTGATTAAATGAACGTTATTCGATTATCTATTGAAAAAAAAAATTAAAGTTTGCTGCTTTGATTAGTTTATAATCGTTGTTTATATAATATCCAGAATTTAGGGGGTATTATTGGAATAATTTAAATATTCACCCAAATTTATTTTTATTAATTTTATAATAGATATCAATAATTATCCGCTTCCAAAAATGTTCTATGGTCATCGTTCTTTTTAAAAATGTGACGACAAATCCTTCTTAAGAACAGAAGAATGGATTGTGCTTGTGCGGATGAAACAACTCGTAATGAACTAAAGATATTTAAGAGGTATCTTCCAGGAATAACATTGAGTAATAATGCCCATAGAAGAAACCAATAACTTTTTAATTTTATTATTTCTGTCTGAAGCGTTTATGGTGGAAAATAAATTTATATAAATAACATCGCAGCTCAGAAGCCTATCGAATTGTCTTTAGTTTGAAAAAAGAATGGTACTCGTATTGGCACTGTAAAAATGATCAATTCTTAGTGATGAGATATATGCTCCATGGAAATTTGCAGTGCTGTTGATACACCATTGGCGTTACCACTTTATTTACCCATTTACTACTTTACTATTTGGTACTAGTACTACCGCTACTAAATCTACTACTGAAAAGATGGAAGTCCAGATGCAAAATTTGTTAAAAATAATAAATTACAATTTAAATCTGATTTTTTCGTGGAACTACTTTCTGGTACTATCCTAAATCTCTGAGTTTTACAATTTATAAAACAAGAGACGACGAATAAGAAGACGGAAAGGACTCTACAATATACAGTCACATTTCGCTTCATCCGTCTAGAAAAAGATCCGAAAGTTAGTTCCTAGTTTCCTAGAACTCAAAAATTTGAGTAAAGATAAAAGTGAAAGACAGTTTAGGTTTCCTTTAGATTCAGAGGCGGTGCAGCATTCCCAAATAGCTGTTTCTGTCTCTAGATTTCTTCAGTTAGGCTAACTGAACACCTCTCAGAGGATGGGGGGCTATCTAAACACCTCTGAGAGGTATTCAGGTAGCCCCATCTTCTGAATAATTCACATGTTTGGTTAAAGGCAACCTACCTATCTGGAATTAATAGATATGGCTTCTTTCTTCTTTAAGTACCGTGCCCAAATTTTAGGCGTCTTAGCTTCCATAACAAATTACACCCAACATACAAATAATGGTAAAATACAATTAATACAATGTACAATTAATAATATAATTAATACAATAAATGTATCAGCCTTCAGAGTTCCCAAAGCCTTATATACCTGGGCAGAGAGCTAATAGTATAGTATAGTTGATCCAAAAGATGGCATAACCCAGACATCCAAAGTGAAAGTTATCCTTCAACACCAAATTGTTCTATATGGTCCACACAATGTCCAGAAAAAAGTCACACCATTTTAAGCGTCGGATTTGGGGGGAGAGGCGGGAGAAATTGGTAAATTTGTAGTTTTGTGGGTGTTTCGTCAATATTTCTAAAACTATGCGGTTTAGCATGAAAAACCCTCTATACAAAATTGTTCTACATTAAATTTTAAATAAAAATGCATAATCTTTCTAAAATTCATAGTTCCAAAGTTACGGAGGTAGATAGTATATCTGGTCCAAAAAAAGGCCTAACCCAAACATCCAAAGTAAAAGTTTTTCTCCTACACCAAATTGTTCTGTATATAGTCCACATATTGTTCAGTAAAAAGTTACACCATTTTGTGCGTCCGGTTTGGGGGGCAAATGGGGGAGAAGTCGGTAAATTAGTGATTTTTTTAAGTTTTTCGTCAATATTTCTAAAACTATGCTTTAGCGTAACCAATGTTATATACAAAAAGGTTCTAGATGAAATTTAAAACAAAAAATCGTGTGTATACATAATTGTTATAACATCAACGGTTCCAGAGTTACGGAGGGTGAAAAGTCGAGGTTTTCTAAGTGAAGGTTATCCTCCAACACCAAATTGTTCTATATGGTCCACACAATGTCCAGAAAAAAGTCACACCATTTTGAGCGTCGGGTTTGGGGGGGGGGGAGAAATCGGTAAATATAAAAAGTATCGAAAACCTCCACTTTTAACCCTCCGTAACTCTAGAATCGTTGATTTTATAACAATTATGTATAGTGAATTTTTTCTTTCAAATTTTATGTAGAACATTTTTCTATAGAACATTCTTTACGTTAAAGCATAGTTTTAGAAATAGTGACGAAAAACGTAAAAAAAACTACTAATTTACCGACATTCCCTCCCATCTCCCCCCCCCCAAACCGGACGCTCAAAATGGTGTAACTTTTTACTAAACAATATGTGGACCATATAGAACAATTTGGTGTTGAAGGAAAACTTTTACTTTGGATGTCTAGGTTAGGCCTTTTTTTGGACCAATTATACTATACTACCTCCGTAACTTTGGAACCGTTTATTTTAGAAGGGTTATGCATAGGACCTTTTTTATTTCAAATTTTATGTAGAACATTTTTGTATAGAAGGTTGTTCATGCTAAACCGCATAGTTTTAGAAATATTGACGAAAAACGTAAAAAACTACGAATTTACAGATTTCTCCCCCCTCTCCCCCCAAAGGTGTTGGAGGATAACTTTCACTTTGGATGTCTGGGTTTGGGTCTAACTATACCATACTATAAGTAGTCAACTAGACCACTCAAAAGAAATTATAAGACGCATTGAAATAGAAAGGTCTGGTTTCATAAACATGCGTAAAATGTTGTGTAACCCCCAGCTAACAGTCACAATAAGATTGAGAACACTAAAGTGCTATGTGTGGTCTCTATTACTGTATGGCTGTGATACCTACACATTAAAACAGTATGAGGTCAACAAACTGAATTCATTCAAAATGTTGATGAACCGCCGAATGCTAAGAATAAGCTGGACCAACAGAACTACGAATGAAGAGGTACTGGAAATAATGAACACATGTCCTCGTCTGGTCAATACAATCAAAATTAAAAATACGTCATAATTTAACACATCTACGACACATAATGCGCCATAGGGAATTTAAGCAGCTCCAGGTAATATTAGAAGGCAAAATCCAAGGAAAAAGGAGTATAGGAAGAAAGAAAAAATCCTGGATCCGAAGCATCAGAGATTGAAACCACACAACGGGGAATGACTTAATTCATCAAGCCCAGAACAGAGAAAATTTGCCATATTGATCGCCAACCTCAATAGAGAAGGCACTTAGGAGAAGGAAGAGGTAGCTTTCATGACAATTTGCCGATATCGTTCTCGATTTTGCTCGGTATGTACTTCATCTGCTGATAAGCCAGTCCATTAACGAAGGTTTCGGAGCCATGAATATTTCTTCCTACCCATTCCACTTTTTCCGCCGATCTGTCCGTTGAGTATTATCTGCAGTATCCTGTAGCTGCTACCTCTCATTATACGCCCCAGATATTCAAGTTTTGTCTTTTTTATCATCTTCATTAAGTCACCTCCGCCTTGACCTACTCTTTTTAAGACTTCCCATTATATTCCGAGCATTCTAAGATATGACCACATCTCGAAGGCTTCTAATTTGTTTATCATCATCCAGGTTTTACATCCATAAATTAATGGGTACAGGATATGCATAACATTTTAGGAACTTGATTCTTAGTTGTAAGTTCAGCTGACAATGGCTCAGAATAGATCTAAGTTTCATAGATGCTCCTCTTGCAATTTAATCGGATTTAGTGTCTCGTTTATCCAACATCCTAAGTATTTCAAATGGTTAACTTTTGTTGTCGGTTCACTACTGACAATTAGTTGCATAGATATGGCAAAGCAACTAAAACCAAACAAAACTCTGGGGCCAGATAAAATTAACATCTAACATCATGAATGGAGCATGGGAACTGCTAAAACGCTTGTTTTAGCTGTTAAAAGAGTTGTTTTAGCAGTTCAACAGAGCAGAGGATGTTCAAACTAATGGTTAAAATATAGAAGGACAAAAACATGCCTGTAGAATAGAAAAACGCACACATCATACCAATGTTTAAGAAGGGCAACAACTACAGGGCTAGTATGTTACAAAACATAATGTATAATGTATAAGATCCTGGCCACAATCATAAGGTACCGACTAAATTGTTATATACAGGGTGATTGATTAGTAGGGTAAAGCTCAATAGCTCCTCTATAGTAATAGATAGCAATAAAAGTTAATAACAAAAATTTTAGCCACCTTTGAGCTTCACATTACAAAATTAGTTAGAATGTTACAGGGTGTTCGATAATACAGTGGCAGACCTAACTTTTGTTTTTTTAAATAGAACTAAATAGAACATCCTATATTTTATTTTATATTCGAAATCCTGTTAACATCTGCATCACAAAAATATAAAGGTTTGTAATAGTATACAGGGTATTTACAAAGTTATAACCAATTTTATATGAAAATCGTAACAAGTTCAACTCCCTGTATAAATAAAAATAAGCACAACAGCAATGGTTTATTAATGCCATATTTTTTTATTTATTGTCAAAATTTTTAAGAATTATTTATATTGCTAATTTTCTTTATATCAAATCCAGGGTGAGTCAAAACGCAAGTACAATATTTTCTCAGTAATGTTAAATGGAACACCCTGTATTTTATGTCATTATTGAAAAGTAACATTAACGTACTTTAATTTTTATATGACATTCCCTATGCCCAAATTTATTAGTTTTCGAGATATTTTCATTTTTCAGAGCAAATTATTTTAGGTGTTTAAATTTATCTAAATTTTAAGTAAGCCATGACTGAATTGACCATTGAAGATTACCGATTATCAATCCGGTAATCAATGTAACACTGTAGCAAATAAAGAAATAAAAATAATTTATTAGTAATACATTTTACAAACAAAAACTACATGCAACATTTTTGAAACAATTAAAAATTATCTAAATGCAACAAATAAACAAAGAAAATTAGTAATAAATTTTACAAAAAAACACACAAACACAAAATACAATATTTTGTGAAGACAATTAAACACTATAGGTCTGGATCCCGCGTATGAAAAAAAAGTTGATTAATAGCAAGCTGAAAATTTGTTAATAGTTTAAGGGTGTCTAGTCGGATAAACTTTGATATATGGGAACACTGGAACAGGGGCAGTTTTAATTGTGGAACAGGTTAAAAATTTGGAACGGTCACACCACGAAAACGGCATATTTATTTTGTCCGACAGAACAGACTTAAACTCTTCGAACAGAGATTAAACTCTCATGCAAAAATCAGACTACTATTTATCACCAAATGGGCGTTTTAATGAGTGGAACATGTAGAATATGTCAAATGACAGGAATTATGACAGGTGATAAATAGCAGTCTGATTTTTGCATGAGAGTTTAATCTCTGTTCGAAGAGTTTAAGTCTGTTCTGTCGGACAAAATAAATATGCCGTTTTCGTGGTGTGACCGTTCCAAGTTTTTAACCTGTTTCACAATTAAAACTGCCCCTGTTCCAGTGTTCCCATATATCAAAGTTTATCCGACTAGACACCCTTAAGCTATTAACAAATTTTCAGCTTGCTATTAATCAACTTTTTTTTCATACGTGGGATCCAGACCTACTACTTTTGTATGTAAATATAACAATGTAACAAATAAAGAACGAAACATAATTTATTAGTAATACATTTTGCAAAAAAACGTGTTTGAAAAAATAAGAAGCTAGTTTTACTAAAATATTTTTAATATTTAATTACATAAGGTGTTCAAAATTATCTCCTAACACATTTATGTACGCCTAAAAACGATCATTGAATGAGCTATTTACTCTACGGAACATTTGTAAATTAACACATCGAAATACACTTTGTATTCTCTTTGTCATCTCATCCCTTGTTGTTGGAGGTATTTTATAAACTTCATTATTAACGTAACCCCAAAAAAATCAGTCCAGTTTATTAAATTCTGGTGATTTGGGTGGCCACGCTTCTGGTCCGTTGAAAAATGAAAATATCTCGAAAACTAATAAATTTAGACATAGGGAATGTTATCTAAAAATTAAAGTACGGTAATGGTACTTTTTAAAAGTGATATAAAATACAGGGTGTTCCATTTAAAATTACTGAGAAAATAATGTACTTGCGTTTTGACTCACCCTGTATTTGAAATTAAGAAAATTAGCAATATCGACCATTCTTGAAAATTTTGAAAATACGTTAAAAAATATGGCATTAATAAACCATTGTTGTTTTACTTATTTATTTTTATTTATACAGGGAGTTGAACTTGTCACGATTTTCATATAAAATTGGTTATTACTTTGTAAATACCCTGTATAACATAACAAACCTTTATATTTTTGTGAAGGAGAAGTTAACAGGATTTCGAATTTAAAATAAAATATAGGGTGTTCCATTTAAAAAAAAACATAAGTTTGGTCTGCCACTGTGTTATCGAACACCCTGTAACATTCTAACTAATTTTGTAATGTGAAGCTCAAAGGTGGCTAAAATGTTTGTTATTAACTTTTATTGCTATCTATTACTATAGCGGAGCTATTGAGCTTGACCCTACTAATCAATCACCCTGTAGAAAAAAATTTAGGACATTTTCCACACACTTTTGACACACACTTTTTTACACACTTTTACACACACTTTTTTCACTTTCTTGATTCATTGAAGTGTGTACAAAATTTATCAGTCTTTCAACTAAAAATAATCATGATTTATGACAGCTAATTTTGGCAGGATTGTTAGATAAAATTTTTACAATTAACTGGTAATATTGTCCGAAAATTTTTTACGGTACCTTGTTATCAGATGCACCAAAATTTAGAAGCCTTTATATTTACGAATCGAAAAACCGAAGCCGAAAATATTCCGAAAAAGAAAAGTTGTGTGACTCGACATGATTAACATGAATAACTGAATAAAAAAAGTCTCATGAGGGAGCTAATACATTTTATTAAGTGTGAGCCCAAGACCTATTTCTTTAGGTTGGGTTTTATCAGACCCGTATGTACATAGGTATCTTCTTCTTTAAGTGCCATCTCCGCGGCGGAGGTAGGCAATCATCATAGCTATTCGTATTTTAGAGATGGCTGCTCTGAAAAGTTCATTTGATGTACATCCGTACCACTCTCTCAGGTTGCGCAGCCACGATATTCTGCGTCGCCCTATGCTTCTCTTTCCTTGAATCTTTCCCTGCATAATCAATTGGAGCAAGCTGTATCTCTCTCCACGTGAAATATGTCCGAGATATTCCAATTTTCTTGTTTTGATGGTATTTAGGATTTCCATTTCTTTATTCATCCTTCTCAGAACCTCTTTGTTTGTAACGTGTTCTGTCCACGATATTTTCAGAATTCTTCTGTACACCCACAGCTCGAATGATTCTAGTTTTTTCATTGATGCAGCATTCATAGGTATAACAGTGGGTAACTACGAGATAGGAGAACCAGATACAGAAAGTGTAGATACCATGATGGTGATGATTCAAAGGAAAAATATAATTAGATGACCTCATGAGAAGAAGAAAATTATTTTTCAGGTATATAAATTATAAAATTATTATCACTAGTTTTGTTCTCGTGTATGTAGGTTAAGAGTCACCTTATATTGTATTTATTATTTTTTTTCGCACTATTTGTTAAAAAAACATAAATCTTATCAATAAGCACTTATGTTTTATTAATTTTTTATTGATAAAAATAATTAAAAACTTACTTTTTTATTGATGGCAGCATAAATTTCACATTAAACAGCGTGACCATTATTTGCAAATATTGCTAGTTATTAATTTCCTCAGTCTTAAAATTTTAATTATTATACAACAAAGTAATAAAGTTTTGGATAAGATTAGCGGAACATTACCTAAATTTCAATCAACCATTAAATATGTTCAAATTATTACATTCAATAAAAATAAGATTTACACTTACACAATAAGGTTACGTTTTATTCTAAACTTTAAATATTGCTATATGAACATGAATTTTTGCAACAAATTTTATGTTGTTTATTTAATGCTACAATCTAGTCAAAGACCAATATTATCGGTATCCACAGAAGATGCCTCAAAAAACTCCCCGAGAGTATCATTCCGCCGCTATCCAAAACAATCAATGCATGTCTTAGATTGAGCTACTTTCCAACCTCATGGAAGGTAGCCAACACAGTCATGATTCCTAAACCTAGGAAACTTCCCACCAGCACAGAATCCTATAGACCTATTTCTCTACTAAACACACTAGGTAAAATCTACGAGAGGATCCTCAAGGAGAGACTCGTAGAATTCCTAGAGACAAACCATATCCTCCCCAGTTTTCAATTTGGATTCAGAGCTGAACACTCCACAAACAACGCATTGATTGAAGCGGCCACTTTCATCTCCCAAACCATAAATGAGCATAAAAAATATGTTGTAGGCATCTTCCTAGACGTCCAAAAGGCTTTTGATCAGGTCTGGCACTCAGGTCTGATCGAAAAACTTCGCCGATTTGGACTGCCCATAACTCTCATCAAACTCATCCATTCCTATCTCTCAGATCGAACAATGCGCGTCAAAGTCGCCAACCAATTTTCCACCCCATTTACTCCACAAGCAGGAGTACCCCAAGGGTCAATATTAGCTCCTATACTATACACAGCATACAACAGTGACATCCCCCATCCCATTAATCGAACTGAGTCAATCCTACTTTACGAAGACGATACTGCTTTGCTTACTGTAGGTACTGCATATGATACGCTGAGGCACCCCTCTGTCTTCGATAGAGCCCAAACACAACTAAACAAGGTTGTTACATGGTGTAACAAATGGAGAGTCACCCTCAACCCAACTGAAACCCAAATTATAGCCTTTAGGTCACCTAAACTCTGCCATGTAAGGTTCTACCTACAATTTCCCAACCAATATGGTTGATGTCATGTGATGCCAGGGGTTAATCTGGAAATATTTTTAACATTCTTTAAAATCGGATAACATAATGTAACCCCAACTGTTAAAATCAATTTAAGGGTTTTTACCCGTACTTTTTGGTGGCTTACAGCATGTAAACCTATGATAACACTGATAATGGAATATTGATTCCGAAAACGTTTTGTTGTGATACAGCTCTTTTTAGGGATTTTAAATATACCTTTTACAAGATAAGGTTTTATTTTTTTGGGATTTATGGTATACAGCCAGTACAGGAATTTTTCCTTGTGATAGTTTCATGTTCTAATGTTTCGTTCAGAACATATATTGCATTAAGATCGAGTGGGCATTCGTAGTTGCATATTCTGTCTTGCATACCTCTTGCACAGCATTAAGATTTCATTTAAAAATACCAAATAGCTTTAGGGTTTATGCACTGGGAAAACAGAGGACTGATCAAGTAAATTCTATTTCAAAAAGGCATGGACCCCGCAAATTCGTGAAATATATTATTAAAGCATGGCTATTGCCTATATGATCGAGGTCAAGTATGTCACCCGTCAATTCTGAAAAACAAACCCGCCTAACGTCAAAAAAAGTTAAAAATGTAATTTTTATTACAATTAATAGTATTTGATGTAGATGTGCCACAAATAAAACGGTTTCAAGGCTATTTTCTTCTTTTTAAGATTTATTTCCATAAACGCCTTGTTGCTTGATTTGTTGTCTTTTTAGTTTTTCGTTCTAGTTAATAAAGCTAGTTTCTTTCTGGTTTTCACAAAATACGAACATGAATAATAATAAAAATTATAGCACTGTTTCAACTCAAAAAATTTTAAGGCGTATTTTAAAAAGCGTAGATACTATCTTTTTCTATACCTACATGCAAAACAACAGTTTATTCGGTTTTTGGTACAGGAAATTAGTTCCAATAGTGCTAGTCAATCTCGTACTACCAATGTTGTAAATAACATTAAACGTCATCGTAAATGTCTGATATTTTTAACATGTAGGATGTTGTTTTAATCTGCTTCTGGTGAATAAGAAGAATATTGCCAATAATTTATTATTACAATAAACATTATTATACTGCAATAAACTAAATAAGATTGAAAAAAAGTAAACTAAAGAAAAATATAGATCTTAAAAATTGTAAGCTCGTCAAAGAAAAAGGGAAAAAGCTGTAGAAAAAGCTAATAAAGCAGAAGTGTACACGGATCTAGTCAATCAAGCTGATACCAGGAGAGATAAAAGGAAGACATATAATAATATCAAACACAAAAAGAAACACTAAAAGAAGCAATGAGAAATTTGATCAAGCATTTCAAAAAAAGTATGACTGGTATATGTAACGTTATTTAACGGTAAAATATCGCAAAACCTCAAAATTTTAAAGAACCGCTTAGATTGACATTAAATTTGGCACACACATAGCTAACATGTCAAAGAAAAACAGTGATATTGTGCTGATATGTGCTTTTGCCCTGGGGGTGGTTTTCACCCCCTCTTGGGGTGAAAAAATATTCGTCCAAAGTAAGTCAGGAAATGGATAAACTGGCTAATTTTAAGTAACTTTTGTTCTATAGAGTTTTTTCACTAAGTCAATACTTTTCGAGTTATTTGGCAGTGAATATGTTCATTTTTTCAACAAAATAACCACGCTTTTAGACGGTTTTTCGCAAAAAACTCAAATAATAAGTATTTTGTCGACTATTTCACTAGACTGTTTTTAACTGATAAAACGGCATAGCAACGCATAGTTTCCTACTGACAAAACTCCTTAGCGACGTGATTTCTCAGCGACAAAATTATGACAGGTCTGTCACGAAATAGCAGAGGCGGCTCTAGCCCATGTAGCGCCCGTGTGCAGTCGATGCCCTGGCGCCCTTTGGTAGACGCGCAGTCAAAATGGAATTGTCGAATAGGTACCTATCTAGTACTATGGTCTGTTTTTATACCAAGAGGAGTAATTCAAATTTACCGCGAGGTAATGCTTGTTTGTAATTACTGGTCCAATCTCAGGCAAGTTTACTCCACTGTTTGAAATTTTGACACTAATGACATTTATGAAATTTTGACACTACTGGCGTTTCATAAGTTAATTAAGTTATATCGACGATAATTTGAGTTTTCTGCGTTATTCCTTAATTTTTAGATTTTTAGTCTAGGTACTTTTATAAAAAAACCATTATTTTTAGAACTCTTTATTTTGTGTGAATCTGTCTTTTTAGTTTACTCCTCCTGGTTTAAAAACAAACCATAGTACACAGGGTATAAGAGGGTATTAGGTACGCTTATAATGTAAACCAAAATCCAGATGCAGATAGTGCAATATTAAATGATGTCGGGAGCCAATAGGTATTCACGGCGTACAGTGGTTCCAAATGGGGAAAACGTGGTCATGAGGTAAAAGAAAAAATCCCTATCTAGGGATGTTCATGTTTATAGTTGTTTTCTTATACTATCGTAGAGTCGTAATACGCAGGTATAAGGATCAGAAAGGATGTATTCTTATTCTTAGCTCAGGGACAAGTTAGCCATGTTTCCAAAGTGTATAAACAATATACCGCTTTTAAAGGTTCATGACCACGTTTTCAGCTCTTTGAACCACAGTGCGGCGTCAGAACAACCTACCCAAATCTGTTAAAAATATTTAATTAAAAATTAACTATTTTATCTATGAGATGGTTGAAAATTTTTTGAGGAAACTTGACAGGTTTGAGTACACAAGTAAATAGTAGTACATGTTAACTTAAATATAATACTTAATCCATTCCGTCAAAGCTTTTCTAAGGGGTAATTTACCCAAAATTACCCAGGGCAAAATTACCCCGCGACACGTGTACAAACGCCTTTGAAAATGCCCTGCAAGTCCCAAGCAGTTTGATCTTTATAGGTTCCACAACCGATTTCGGAATAATTGTCGGTATATCTTCAAACGAATCAAAAGGTTGCCGCCCGTTCGTTGGACGGACAGCCGGGCGGGCGGCAATCTATAAATCGCGCTTAAGTTACAATGTAATTTTTCATTAATCGTTTTAAAGCATATTTTCTGTTGAAACAAAGTAAAGGGCAGTTCTTTGGTGCTCGGCGCCCCCACCATCCCGGCGCCCGTGTGCACCGCACACCCTGCACAATAGGTAAAACCGCCTGCCTCTGCGAAATAGTATGGTAATAACAAATAAATAAAGATTATATTTCGTTAATATGATGCACTAATTGTCTCGTGAAATAGTCTTGTCGAATATCATTCGAGAGAAAATAATTTCTGGCAAAATTTTCTCCAGGTTTCATTCAAGTTCGTTGCCTTTTGGTAATTTTCGCTTATGAAATTTTGACAAAATCACTCGACTGACGTCTCGTGATTTAAGTCAAAATTTAATTCGCGAAAATTGCCAGCCAACAAACTTTCATACCAGTCGAAAATATTGCCGGCAAAATTTTCTCTCTTGTGATATCATATACGAAAAAACATTCTTAGCAAAAATATAGCCTGTAAAAATTTTAAAAATATGGTGTATATATCACGTCTCTATACCTAGCAGAAACAGAGTTATAGCTAATGAAAAATAGTTTCATATTCGTCAAATTCCAAATGGAATACTTTAACGTGAAATAACCAAAAATAAAGCACATTTCGGGGAAAACTGATTACAACTTATTTAAAGTGTTTAAAAAAAGCTTCATTTTTGTTTTATAAAAAAAATTTCTAGCATCAAAAGTAAACAAGTTACGCTCAAAATAAAGTTGTCCCTTTTTGTTTTGGTAAAAATTCGAGAAAATCACCCCCTAATTAGTATCTTAAATGAACTTAATCGTTACGACTTCACAAGTTTCTTGACCCGTGTATGTATTGTTTATATGATCTGTAAGTTTCATCGGTTCAAAGTCCTTATTATTGAAAAGCCTCTAGTTAAAAGCGGTTGAACGAGGCACTGATTACGAATTTGTGCAAATTTAGAACCACCAAATATTAATCAATTTTTGTCGAACAGAAAAACAAAAAAATACATGATATTCAAAAAAGCAATGCTGACTTTTTTTGTTTTTCGAGATTTTTGGTATCTCTAACAATTTTTAAGTTATTTTGAAAAAAAGCATATTTTTCAAAATTAAAATTTTTAAAAATTTTACTTTGAAACCAAATTTTTTCAAAAATAAGCACTTTGAATCAATAAAACTTACAGATCATATAAACACAACATAAGTAAAATAATATGTGGAGCGGTAACGATTCATTTCATGTAAGTTGCTGATTAGGGGGTGGTCTTCCCGATTTTTTTTTTGCCAAAACAAAAGGGACCAACTTTATTTTGAGCGTAACTTGCTTAAATTTAATGCTAGAAACTTTTTGTAAAAACAGAAATAAAGCTTTTTTTAAACACTTTAAAAAAGTTATAAAGGGTTTTCCTGAAAAAGTGCTTAATTTTTTGGATATTTCACGTCGAAATATTCTATTTGAAATTTGGTGAATATGAATCTATTTTTCATTGGCTGTAACTCTGGTTCTACGAGATCCAGAGACCTAACGCGTACACCATTTTTTTACTTTTTTATAGGATATATTATTGCTAAGAACGTTTTTTCGACAAAATACTTACTTTTTGAGTTATTTGCGAAAAACCGTCTAAAAATGTGGTTATTTTGTTAAAAATGAACATATTCACTCGCAAATAACTCGAAAAGTGTTGACTTGGCGAAAAAGCTCTATAGAACAAAAGTTACTTAAAATTAGTCAGTTTACCCATGTCCGGACTTATTATGGACGTATATTTTTTCACCCCCAGGGCAAAAGCACACATCGGCACAATATCACTTTTTTTCTTTTACATGTAAGCTATACGTATGCCAAATTTCATGTCAATCCAAGCGGTTCTTTAAAATTTAGAGCAAAAACCGTGAAAGAATGTACTAAAAAAAGACAAAATGCATGGATCTCAGCAAATCTACCAAGACGTGAATTAAAGGTGGGGTCAGATAATAGAACAAGTGATGGAGTTTAAATATCTAGGTATTCCACTATGCTACGAAAAGCTCGAAGCAGGTTTTAAAGATCAAATGAATAGAGCAAACAGCCTCAGGTTTCCTGAATGAAACAATATTAAGAAATAAAGATATCGGGAAAAACAGTTAAAGTTCGTCCGCTATAACTTTTCCCATACGGCACGATTCATTTTCAAACGAATTAAGTCAAAACATAAAGTGGAACGTACGCCGATGTGTGTAATATACAGTGAGCACGTAAAGGTTGGAATAAATTCATTTTTTCAAGAATAGCCGATTTTGGAAAAAAATCCCGAAACAGGTCAATTTTTATTTTTAAATTGTGACTTTTTGGCATATATATCATACTAGTGGGGTCACCCATCTGGGCGTGATGACGTCATCGATGATTTTTTTAAATGAGAATAGGGTTCGTGTGATAGCTCATTTGAAACGTAATTGAATTCTTTATTCAGTAATATAAACATTAATTTAATTATTTATGTAGGGTGTCCAAAAAATTTTTTTGAATTAGGTTTTTCACCTAAATTGATTGACATAAAAAGAAGAATGTGTATAATTTATTTAATTCAAAATACATTTTACTACTAACAGAAAACAGGAAAAAATGTTTATTTGACAAATAAATATTGTTTTTTGCTTAAATTCAATATTAAAGCAGCCACCCAACTTCCTCTTGACAGTTTGAACATTTAATTTAAGAGAAAAGGAATGCCCCTTTGACTTCCAACATGTGAACAAGTCATATCTAGATCTCAGATGTTACCTAGGGCAAATTAGATTATATTTTAAACATCCAGGCTTAAGGTAGCATTTTATACCTATGTTTCCTTGACGGACTACTTTTACTGGCCTTTGACCCACATATTTTTGTATAATACTATCTTGGTGGTTAGCATGTACATTGCACGTAAGCACTGATGATGACAGGTAAACCAGTCGAAAACTAGTTATGTGAATTTGATGTGGCCCTTTTGGAGGTTTTTTAAATATACCTTTTATACAGGATTTACTGTTTTTTTTCAAATAAACATTTTTTGTTCTGTTTTCTGAGGGCAGTAAAATGTATTTTGAATTAAATAAATTACATACATTCTTCTTTTTATGTCAATAAATTTAATTCAAAATTTTTTTTTGACACCCTGTATAAATAATTAAGTTAATGTAGTAATGAAACACAGACTTACTCACAATCATTTAATTATACTTTGACGACCGGTTTCGATCTCTACATTATACAGATCATCTTCAGGTCGGCGTTACAAGTAGTTAAATGCTACAATAAAGAAAACCACAGTTAGAACATTATCTGGTTGCACAAGTGTTAACAGAAAGCCAAATTCGAAAAAATTTTTTTGCAATAAAGGTTTTCAACTGTTGACATTTCAGAATATTGATACCTACAAATGCACACCTATGAGTTAAAATGCTCATAAGCATATATGAGCAAATGGGTGCATGTAGTTTGTGAGTATGTGTTGAAATTTAAATTATTAACAATTAAAAACAAATTAAACCATTAAGCAAACTTAAATATGCATCCAAACTCAAAATAGTAATAACAAATAGATAGTAATATTGTTCAAACCTACTTACATGCCGTTACAAGGGATGCGTTGCCACTTAGTTGTTATCATATTAATTCGTCCAACTTATGCTGATTGGTTTGCTGGTAGGGTTATACGGTAAACAGACATGTTACGCAGGTCAAAACAAAGTAAATTTTTGAATTTGGAAAGGATCCTGAAGGAAGATGCGTGCTGTGAAACAGGTGATGTCTTGTTAGAATGGAGAAAGACAATGCTCAAGTGGTTGTGTATTTAATGTAGCCAGGTATGAAAATCTTATTGTAGACACTTGTACAAATGTGATGGTCTTAGCTCGTAGATGTTTTACGATACGGGCAGAGGTCAAAGCATAGGAAATGACAAATAGGAAATTATTTTAATAATTAACTTGAATTATAATGTTTTGTTCCCGGTCAAATGACTAAGGGATGTCATAAATTTAATAAACTAGTAGGTGCCAGACACTTTGAAATCTATGAACTGCATAGAAATTCTAAGAAAGAAAGCTAATTAAATGAAAAAGTAGTAAAAATTATCAAAAAGATTGGTTAAGAACTGTAAAAGTAAATAATAAAAAGATCAGAAAAACCAGGGTTATTTTGTTTGAGCTATTGTTTAAAGGAATAAGTTCAAAGAAAAGAAAAGATAATGGTAGGGTGTTGGCACTTACTTGAGAATATTTTTTAAAAATAAATAAATAAATTAACACATAACACACAGGATTAAAAACCACAAAGACATAACAATAATTGATAAAAAATTGGAGGTAGCACTACATTTCCCCAATTCACTGAATATCTTATTTTTTATTTCTTAAATTGAAGTTTGGTTTGAAGTTGAAGGGAATAACCGTGGTTTTTCTGATCTTTTTATTATTTACTTTTACAGTTCTTAACCAATCTTTTTGATAATTTTTACTACTTTTTCATTTAATTAGCTTTCTTTCTTATAATTTCTATGCAGTTCATAGATTTCAAAGTGTCTGGCACCTACTAGTTTATTAAATTTATGACATCCCTTAGTCATTTGACCGGGAACAAAACATTATAATTCAAGTTAATTATTAAAATAATTTCCTATTTGTCATTTCCTATGCTTTGACCTCTGCCCGTATCGTAAAACATCTACGAGCTAAGACCATCACATTTGTACAAGTGTCTACAATAAGATTTTCATACCTGGCTACATTCAATACACAACCACTTGAGCATTGTCTTTCTCCATTCTAACAAGACATCACCTGTTTCACAGCACGCATCTTCCTTCAGGATCCTTTCCAAATTCAAAAATTTACTTTGTTTTGACCTGCGTAACATGTCTGTTTACCGTATAACCCTACCAGCAAACCAATCAGCATAAGTTGGACGAATTAATATGATAACAACTAAGTGGCAACGCATCCCTTGTAACGGCATGTAAGTAGGTTTGAACAATATTACTATCTATTTGTTATTACTATTTTGAGTTTGGATGCATATTTAAGTTTGCTTAATGGTTTAATTTGTTTTTAATTGTTAATAATTTAAATTTCAACACATACTCACAAACTACATGCACCCATTTGCTCATATATGCTTATGAGCATTTTAACTCATAGGTGTGCATTTGTAGGTATCAATATTCTGAAATGTCAACAGTTGAAAACCTTTATTGCAAAAAAATTTTTTCGAATTTGGCTTTCTGTTAACACTTGTGCAACCAGATAATGTTCTAACTGTGGTTTTCTTTATTGTAGCATTTAACTACTTGTAACGCCGACCTGAAGATGATCTGTATAATGTAGAGATCGAAACCGGTCGTCAAAGTATAATTAAATGATTGTGAGTAAGTCTGTGTTTCATTACTACATTTAATATGGACTCACATATGCAACCCATTCAATAATTAAGTTAATGTTTATATTACTGAATAGATTACTGAATTATCTTTCAAATGAGCTATCACACGATCCCTATTCTCATTTAAAACAATCATCGATGACGTCATCACGCCCAGATGGGTGACGTCACTAGTATGACATATATGCCAAAAAATCGTAATTTAAAAATAAAAATCGACCTGTATCGGGATTTTTTCCAAAATTGTCCATTTACGAGAAAATGAATTTATTCCAACTTTTACGTGCTCACTGTATAGTATACAGTATACAAAATGTATATACACATCGACGTTCGTTTCACTTTATGTTTTAACTTAATTTGTTTGAAAATGAATCGTGACGCATGGGAAAAGTTATAGCGGAAAAACAATATCAGATCAATAATAATATACGCGGCAGAAACACGACTTGACATAGAGAGAACAAAAAGAATGCTATGTATTAACAGCACAGATGAAAACTCTTAGAAAAATCGATGGCAAGACACCATGTAATTCCGATATTTTTATATTTTAATTTTTATATACTAATTACAGTTTTATATAGATTCGCAAGCTCACTTGCAGAATTTTGGGGTGGTTAGCTGATCGTTAGCAAAAATAGGTATTGAATTTGTTTGTTCGTATTGCTATACTATCAAGATTTTTGGTAAATTGTTTACTCTTATTTCAATACACTATTCTGCATAATTAAAACAAATTTAAATACCTACTTATTTTTTATTTAAAAGTGTTGGGACGAACTCTACTGCCGACTCTACAATTTCACAATATGCCTTTTCTACTCTTTATTTGAACTGAACCAAAGCCATATTATTATATCTGAATACTTGATAAGCAAAGTATAGTGCACTTTTCATTAAAAACTTGCAAAAATACAATGTGCTGTTACACAAATGTATCATTACAGAGGGATATTTAACAGCGTAGTCTATTGAAATATTACCAAAGAAAAATTATAGTAGTGTATTTGTTAGTCTTTAGAAAAAAATATCTAATGATAAGTTACATATAAAAGAGCTATAATGGAGAAAATAAATTTTTAATTTATTATTTCCTCAACTTTGAATTAAAAAGCAGGGTAGAACTCAATGTACCTACATATAGAGAAATTGCTTGGACCATTGTATCGGAGCTTGCATAAGTTGCATAAACGAACAAACTAAAAATCCTAAAATTATAGAGAATATTAGTTGCTTTGTTAAGGCTTCAGATGTTAGCTTAATAATAAAGTTTTTTTTATTTAGAAACATACAATCCACATCAACCACGCAAGGGATATTCGTGGAGTAACGTACACAAGAATTCGATTTATTTACATTAAATAAATGTATACAAACATAAATTTTTAAATATTATATTAAATTTTGTGAAAATATAAATGAATACTTTGTTAATGTGAGTAAAAATATAACATCAACTATTTTGCCACAAGATCCAATTGTCTTTCTCCCTAATCCAAGAAAGGTCTCGAATTCATGCTTTATGAGACCAGTTGATAAATCTGAATTGATCCAAACAATCAATAGTATCAATAGCAAATCTTCCATAAAAATTTTCTCAAATCTCCCAGAAAATATGTTGGGGGTCCTCATCTCACTATTTATGATTCTTTTGAGAAGGGTAAATTTCCAGAGTACCTAAGGACAGCCATCATTATTCCTCTTCATAAGGGTGGTGGAAAATCTAATGCCTGCAATTATAGACTTGTTACATTACTACCGGTACTATCCAAAATGATTGAGAAATTCATATCGTAAAAGCCAGACCTATGTACATTCTCGTTGAAGACAACATTTTATCACAAAATCAGTTCGGCCTTTTAAATAATAAATGTACCACTGACGGCATGCCTTCCGTACTACATGAGGTTTATCAAGCACTCAATAATAATCTTCACACTGCCACTGTTTTTTTAGTTTTTTAAAAGTTTATTTCCAACCCTACTTTTTGGGAAACACGTTGTAGTTCTTGCAGCATTTCGTGGGCTTCCTTTCGTCGGTTATTATAACTATGCCATCTGCAAATCGTAGGTGGTTCAGCCTTTCTCCATCGACATTCAAACCTCTGTTTTCCCATTCTAACATCTGAAAGGCTTGCTGCATTACGGCATTGAATAATTTGGTGACATGTTGTTTCCTTGTCTAACTCCTCTTTTTAGTTTTATTTTTTGAATTTGGGTGTGGAGGTTTATTGTTATTGTGGTGTTTTTGCATATTATATATGTTGAATAATGTTGGAATATCGGTAGTCGATTCTACAATCTCTCAAAGCTCTTAAGATGGCTACCAGTTCGATAGTGTCAAAGGCTTTTTTGTAGTCAAGAAATACTAGAACTAGCAGCCGGTTGTACTCCACAGTTTTTTCCATTAGGACCTTTTGACAAGTTAGATGGTCATTTGTACCATACCCAGGGCGGTATACCTACCTCACATTAGGTGGCAAAAATTAATTCGCCACATTAGTTGCAGGTGGCAATAACTTGTCATGCATCTGCATTATTTCTCTGCTTGCTTGATTCTCAATGTACCATTTACTGTGGCAATTTTAGTATTCTCGATTACCATTTAGATTTTTGGCAGATTATTCTACAAAGTTCCGTTCCTTTTTTTACCGCAGGAAGAAATTTTTTGTCTCAAAACTTGTGATATTACTTTCAAATTAAAAAGGTTGTCTGGATGCTTATCGTTTAATTTAACAATTCAGCTTGTTTAACAACCTTAACAACGACCGTTTACTTTTACCCAGATAAGATACTCCTGTATACCCTCAATAAAGGCATCCGTTAGCATATTTGCTTTCATAAACATCATGGCCTATAGCTTAATTATTGTATTTATTATTCTTAAGAGCTATAGTGAGCCGTAGACAAAAGCAAACAAAATCAGTAATAATATTAATACGTTTAATGATACAGTTTCATAACTATACGCTTTACTGTACAATTTTTCAAATATCTATCAAGTATAGGCATTACTTTCTCATGCTTTATATTAACATCTGCAGCTTCTTGAACGTTTAGTGTAATTCCTTGTAATTGTTGATTTTATCCTTAAAAGAACTGTAAAAACGCAAATAAGATAGTCTCGACAGTTAAGCTGTAGTTATGTTGATGTGACCCCTTTTTGCCATGGCGAAAAAGTAAATTGAATGGTTTAGTTCAACGGTTCTAAAGGTTTTTGGTGTCGGTGTTTTTGGCGGTTGTTTATTAATAATCAATAATCATACAAAAAAAATAAAAAAATAGATACAGTAAGGCTTACTGAGTAAGTTAGCAAGCAAATGAAATGAGGCATGAAATTGTTTTTTATTCCTGATCAACTGGTTAATGTCAAGCTTGATAGAAAAAAAAGTTGAATTCTCATGTCTGGTTGTTCGTTTTGTTTTTAAAGCTTTACCTATATGCTAAAAATCACATAAATCGTTTCATGTATGTACGTTATTGGGAACAACAATAGAACATTCAAAAGCTTTGTGGATAGTAGATGAAGCTAGGTTTTGTCTCTATCCTGATTAAAGAAGTGTGAGAGTTTGAAATGACCTAGTCTACAAGGGAGACTTATGTACTAAAAAAATACAGTGTCTTCGTCCATATAGTTCCCTTCTAGATGTAAATTTTCGGATTGTGGGGTTATGGAAAAAGCTACTGCCAAGCGTATCTGGTAAATTACAAACTAAAACTAATGATAAAAAAGAATGTGTGTGTACTTTGTACGCACGTAAGAAGTTATACTTCTATTATATAATTTCAACGAAATAAATATACTAAACAGTTTATTTCTATTTTATTTAAATATTAAACTAATTTTAATACTTACCTACCACTTTCAAAAAAATGTTATTAAAACAATACCAAAAATTAAAAAAAAAAATAGAATATGAATCGTCCGGATTCGAACCCGGGACTTCTCGATCTGTAGTCGAATGCTCTACCAACGAAGCCATCATTGCTCTGCTTACGTGACACCTCGGACATAATTCAAATCACGGTGACAAATAGATCAACACGGTAACATCTTTATACTTCATTTCGTGAAGTACAAAGATGTTATAATAGACACTTATTATCTTTCTCCAGAGGAAGACAAATCCAAAGACACAAAAATTATAATAAATAATATATTTACTAAAAACACTAATATATTCTTTTCATGCCTTATTTGCGCTGATACATACATAACTTGAAAGATTAGCAACGAACTCCATACTGTCTGTGTGCGCATGCGCCCAGAATAATAAAAATTTACTCTCAATCGCGTCTAAAGAAGTATGACTTCAAAAAACAACACGCTAGCAATTGACAGACTCTTCAACAAATTTTGGAGAGATTAACCAAAATGGATAAACGTATTGTTAGACTATAATACAGCACCAAAGAAGCTATCTCTAAGAACATTCATGTCAGGAAGCTTAAGGATCTTAGAGTGGAACGCCAATGGACATCTGCAGCACCAACATGAGCTGCAGACAGTCCTTGACATAGAACATACTCATATCTGTGTCAAAGCCGAAATACACTTTACTAAAGAATCATTTAATCGATTTAAAGGATTCAGAGTGCATCAAACTACTCATCCTAAAAATTAAAAATACCGTCAAAGGCGGCAGTGGCAGTGCAGCCATAACTAAAGAAACAATTTTGCACCATGCAGAGTTTGGGCTATCAAACAGAGAAAATTCAAGCTACTGTTGTGATTGGCAGGACTAGAACATATAAAATAATCGTAACAGCTGTATACTACCCACCAGGGTATGATCTCAAGAAGCACCAATATTTAGATCTTTTGGAGAGTAATGGCGAGAGATTTAAAATTGGAGACGACTTTAACATCAAGAATAGCTATTGTAGAACTTGGTTAACAACGACAAAAGGGACAGAACTCCTAGAAGCAATAAACAAGAAAAAATGTGGAGCACTTTCAGTTACAAAGGCGACATATTGACCAGCTCTAATTGCCTTAAAACACCAGATTTAACTGATTTTGTCATAATACGAAATGTCTCAGAAAACTATACGCACTTAGAGGAAGCATGGGATATGAATTCCGACCATTCTTCCATCCTAGTCACACTTAGCAATAGTGGTATTCAAAGGAATACTGCTCCTTGACTCGTTAATAAACGGGCCAATTGGGAAAATTTTCAACTCCAACTTGAAGAAGCAAACAATTTGTCTGTTCCGCTAAGAACCAAAGAACAACTAGATGCAGAGACGGAAACATTTGTTAAAGAAGCTCCAGCTGACAAAAATATCCTGAACAACTCAACGCAGCAACTAAAAAGAGAAATCCAAAAAATTAAAAATTGAACAACTAGGGACTATCTCAGTGAATTGTCAGTGGGCAGAAAAACAGACTATTCAGTCTGGAGAACAACTGCGAGACTAAAAAGACCGATGCCGCAAAACACTCAAATACCTTATGCAGACAACTAAATATTTGAGTAGGGGAGAGTTGGACAAAACCGGGTAGGTTGATAAAACCGGGTACCCCTTAATTCTTCTAACTGTCTGCTGCTATCTATTAGACAATGTTAAAATTAGTGTCCCTTTACCACCAACAGTCGTGTGTATTCATTTCTACCTCATTTGAGTCATCTGTGCCGGAGCAGTAAGACCTCACCTGTTTTTTATGCAGGAAACTCGATTTTTAAGGTAAGTTTATAGCTGTTTTCTCCTCTAATGAATAATTAATGGCCATTTCAAAATTTAATACAATGTATTAAATTGTAACTGTTAAATTATATATTAAAATTATATATTAAATTGTTACATGTCATGTAACCTAGTATATTGCCTTTAAATTGGCCAAAAATTTTGAATATTATTTCATAACTTAAAAATTTAAAAAACATTTAATGTCTTGTTTACGAGTTTGACAAAACCGGGTAGTCCGAAAATCGACAAAACCGGGTACCCGATTTTATCAGACCTGTTGTTACTTCCAGTTTCTGCAGTGGTTTTTTTGCTTTTAGTTAACTATAACATGTGGCTTCTTCTCTTGAAGAAGCTAGTAAGAAAGTTAGTTGGAAAAATTAAAAAAAATCTCCAGTCGTAAAAAAATTAAAACTAAATGAACTGGACAAAAAAAATAAAAAACGTGGTAAAAAGGGCTGTACCAAAAACAAAATTTTGGAGAGTTTGGAGGAAGAAGATAATAATGACGATGCGTGTCTATATTACAATTAACTATTTTCAAATTATAATGCGAAAGAAGGCTGGATAAAATGTATGTCTTGCACCAAATGGGCTTATGACGCCTGTAGTGCCTATGATGATGTAGATGAAGTTTTTATTTGTGACTTCTGTTCATAGATTTTCGATTTTTGTTCACATACTTTTAATAAATATTTTATTTTCTGCCCATTAGTCTTTTTACATGGTAATTAAGTTACTACCCGGTTTTATCATACCGGTTGGACAAAATCGGGTATTTTGCAATATTTTCATTAAAATAAAAAAAATTAAAAATCTAAGAATATTTTTAAAAATTGATATTGGCATATCAAACTTAAGTCATTTGAGAATATTTCAATCTGCAGCAAACATTTGCTACTCTCACATAGCAAAAGATACAGACGGTTTTTGGAGTGGTACCCGGTTTTGTCCAACTCTCCCCTATCACTCTAGAGCCAAGGCTACGTTGGAAGGCCCACGTAAAGATGAAACGAGAAAAGCTCGGCATAGGATAGAAGAAAATGTATTGGTTATTGGGAAGACATTGCACCATGTCAATCTGCAATACAATTTTCTGTACCAACAAATTCTTAAGCCCTTATGGACCTATGGCATCCAGCTGTGGGGTTGTGCGAGCAAAAGCAATATAGACATAATCTAGCGATTTTAGAATAAAGCGCTGAGGAACATCATTAGTGCCCCTTGGTATTTCAGAAACAATAACCTCCATAGGTTACCTCCATACTCCAATCACAGTAACCCCGAGGACTTTCAGCTCGTCCACAATGCGAAATTGGTCAGAACATTTAAGAGGAAGAAGCCTTTCGAGTTGGTGAAGTGATAGTATAAAGCAGAGTGCAGAGCGACAGTAAATGTAAGTTGAGGATCGCTAGTGAGTAGGTCTTTTGTTTAAATTTTCTTGGTAGTAATTTAAGTAAATAGATAATAATTAAATAAAATCAAATGAAACATTAATTAAATAAAACATCGTATCTGGGCCACATACTTCGGAACGATAAACACTCTCTAGTACACGTCATCATGCAAGGAAGAGTGGAGTGGGAAAAAGGCTTGGGAAGAAAGAAAAAATCTTGGCTGAGGAATATCAGCGATTGGACTAAACCCTGTGTGGAACAGGTTGTTCGCCAACCTTCGTTAGAAGACGGCGCCAAGAAGAACAAGAATTTAAGTTATACAAAAACTGCTTTTTGATCTTTACATATTGAAATTATAATAAAATATACCACGTTTGGATATTTTATTTTAAAAAATTCTTAAAGAATCGGACACAGGAACATTAAAGTTAAATTACGCCATAAAATTAAATTAGTATTCTCAGTTATTCCTTTTGAAATGATAACTATATAAAAGTATCATTACTGCTCTTCCGCGACATCAACCTGAAATTAAACGAGAATGCCACAAAAATCCTGTTCAATAATCATTCACGTTCTTTCTGCTACTTTGACCCTTTCCCAATACGGTAATATACTTTTTAATTTCGTTGTAAACCTCATTTTACTCTAACTTGGCGGCATTTCCACCACAAAGTTAATCGTCTTGGTGATATTAGTAGGCTAGGATGAGAGGCTGTAAGACAAGTGAAGGTGCGAGCGGCGCCATGGATAATTACAGGGCACAGCCACCTTCGATATGATGAATTAGTTGGTGTTACTGCCTCTTTTCTCTGCTACGCGAAACGTTCCTCTGGCGTACGTGAGGTATGGGATGGACTGTCAATATACCCATTTCGTTTTAATATTCTTTGTGATTCGTTTGGGACTGTGTAGGTATGTATTTTCAAATTAGTCAATTATCTGTCACATATTTTTCAATTTCGCAACAATAATCCAGTAAAACTTTACCTTTTTAAATTTTACTATATTTTACAATCCAATTAAGCATCCAGTTATTTAAACCCAAAAACATAATATACGTTAAAGGATTTAAAAAAGTTGATTTATATAAAAATACCCATAGCAAATAATACATATAGAGGCTATATGCTCCCGAGGAAGCTGAAGCTGTTTTTACTTAAATATTTCCAATGATGAAAGGGTTGCCAATGCGAGTCCATTATACTACTGGATACAGGGCCTATTTTACCACTAGGCCCGTGAGGCACCTGCCTCGGGCCCGCATTTTAATGGGGCCCGGAAAGAACACCAAAAAAATTTTTTATTGCAATAACAAAATAAATTTTCAAAATTCTTTCATTTTACAAACAGGAAACGATAAATTACTCCACTGTTGATTTTCAAGCGACTTCACCCGTCCGTCACAAGTACATCTCCGTCATCTCCTATAGAAAACGACAATGTCAATAACTCTTTCCTAGCGATATAGGGGATTGGCCAAAGCATTTTAATCTGAAATTTTAACAATATTTTATAAATAATCGACCGAATAACATTACATTAGTCAAGAGAAGTAGTACGCAGCAGGACCAATTGTAACATTAAGAGTAAACAGTAGCGATCAACAGGTAGCAAAAACCCGTTCCAAGATTTCGGCTGTAATTTTGAATATTTTTTCGACATATTTGGCACACATATTCGTAATATAATAAAGAATGGCGGTACAGAGCCCAATTTGAAAAATATATTAATATGTGGAGATTACTCTGTAATTAAATACAATATTAAAAAAACGAGCCTGTACCGCCATGAAGAAGAACAAAAAAATACACTTTCTTCAAATAAACTTTTTTATTCGATGCCTAGATTTTGTGTCATTTTGGAACTACTAATGAAATAAAAAATTTTAGTAGTTCCAAAATGACACAAAATCTAGGCATCGGATAAAAAAGTTTATTTGAAGAAAGTGTATTTTTTTGTTCTTCTTAATGGCGGTACAGGATCGTTTTTTTAACATTGTATATAATTACAGAGTAATTTCCACATATTAATATATTTTTCAAATTGGGCTCTGTACCGCCATTCTTTATTATATTACGAATACGTGTGCCAAATATCTCGAAAAAATATTCAAAATTACAGCCGCAATCTTGGAACGCGTTTTCGCTACCTGTTGATCGCTACTGTTTCCTCTTAATGGAAAAAAGTTGTTTAGAAAAAAGGAAAATTGGAGAAACGTACTTCAACGAATAATAGCAACCATTAAATTTTTGTCCAAGAACGGTCCATCCTTTTATGGTTCAACAACCAAATTATTTACAAAAGGAAATGACATATATACCGTGTGTCGAATTTAAGATGAAGACAGCCCTATATTTTGGTTATCAAAATATGTAAATACAGATTTGAAGTTTTGCACAGTCATACAGGTTGAATATTCACATTTTTTTAAATACTCAGCTGAAATTTAAATTTTAAACGCAGCCTACTGCGACTCCACAAACAGGGTAAATTTTCGATATGTTGCTTCGCATTAGAGATATCGGAAAATTTTATTTAAAAAAGTTGTTCCAAATATTATTATAACCCCACGTACTACATTTTATGACAAAATTCGCAGTTTTAGTTTTTTCATTATTTATAGAAAGGACCCTACAACTTAAAATTGGCCGGCCCGAGATGCATCTCGGGACAACTGAGATGAATTTTATGGTTCTGACTACGAATACTGAAAAAAAAAATGTGGATTTTGCCATACAATTTGGTATGTGGGGTTAGAATAAGATTTGGAGGTACTTTTTCAAATAACTTTTTACGATATCTCTAACGCGCAGCAAAATATCGAAAATTTACCCTGTTTGCGGAATAGCAGTAGGCTGCGTTTAAAATTTAAATTTCAGCTGAGTATCTTAAAAATGTGAACATTCAACCTGTATGACTGTGCAAAACTTCAAATCTGTAGTTATTTTGATAGCCAAAATATAGAGCTGTCTTCATCTTAAATGCGACACACTGTAATAAGTTTTATTTATTGTTAATAAAAATTTTAATTTCTGGTGCAACTATATTTCTATTAAATAATTAATTCATTTAAAAAAGGTATTATTATTATTATTATTATTAAATCATATTTAGGGGCCCGAAAATTGTGTAGTGCCTCGGGCCTGATTTGAAGTAAAATGGCCTCTGACTGGATATATGAAATAAGTCAATACTCGCAATCTTATAGTTTGTATGTTATTTAATAGTTGTTATACAATCATGGGGCAATCGGTTTCGAAGCTTACACTTTATGCTTCATCTTCAGGCCCAGTACACAGAGTCTTCACATATACAAACTACTAGCTAAAATTAGACAAAAACACAGTACATACATAAAAACATAAAAACAACTATGTCTTTGATTAAAATACATACAATAAAGCAAAACAACTGTGGAGTATTGAACTTAGTAGCCCATAGAGTGTATATTGAGACATTCTGCTATTGGTAGTGACCAGTCTGATGGAAGTTGCTTTTTATATAATTTAAATTATATATCATTAGAAGGCTCAGATTAAAGGTTGTTCCACCTTGGATCAAAAATGTTGCTTTCCGACCTTTAGAGATATCTATAGCACTTCGTTTCTTCAGATTTCTCAAGCTTATAAACTGCAATCTGTCTCTCTCTCTCTCTCCCTCTCTCTTGTCGTTTCCCCATTACTGAGGTTCGTGATTTCTTCCAATATTCCTAACAATGTTTCTCCATTGGTCTCTATCTTCAGCTGCTCTAAGAGCTTCGCAGAATAAGTTTACAGCTGAATTCTTTATTTCGTCGGACCATCTAGTTGGAGATCGTCCTCTTGATCTTCTCCCCGGAACGTTTCCAGAAACAATTAATCTCTCCAAACTGTCGTCACCTCTACGAACCACGTGACCAAAGAATTGCAGAATTCGTTGCAGACATATTGTGGACAGCCTTTTTTTAATATTGAGTTGGTTTAGAATGGAAACGTTTGTCCTATGAGCTGTCCAAGGTATACGCAGCATTCTTCTCCAGCACGTATACGTCCAAGTCTCTGCTCTGTATAGAAATATTGAGAATACAAGGGCATTCACCAGTCTCATCTTGATATTTTGAGAGATAGATCTGTCTTTCCAAACTTTAGTTAGGCTACTCATCGCATTTTTTGCCATACCGATACCTCTCCGAACTTCTGCTTCACAGTTACCATCGTTGGTTATACTAGACCCGAGATAGACAAAGGTGTTTACTATCTGGTATTCTTGTAACATGTTAGTCAGTAGAATAGTGTCGAATCTGTCGACCACCATTATTTTTGTCTTGCAGATGGATTTCTACTACAATGTTTTATAAAAAATATCCATTAATTTTATATCCTATCCCAAGAAAAATATTTATTTTTCTATTTTATTTTGTGAGTTTAAATATCTTTAAAATTTCTAAACCGTCCCTGCTTATGCGTAATACCGTTTGTTTCACAACATAGTAAAATCATAGGAAATTTCCTGTTTACTTGTATAAACATTTATTATTCTAGAATGAAACCTCAAAAAGTCCCAGTATATTTCCCTTAAGTTTTGAGCGCTAAAAACCCTATGATATTATTGGTCTGAATTTTGAAAGATCCTTGAGTTGTAGTTGACGATTAATCAATAGTTTTGGTCGAAAGATCGAGAAGAAATGCATCCGTTGGACGCGAGAGAGACGTGACGATGCAAGGCAGTTCTAAAAGTACAGCAGTTTGCATGCAAGCAAGAAACGCACTTTGCCGGCTTTAAAATGGTTTTCTTTTTATGGTAAAAGAAGTGAAGGACTGGCAGTTTGTCCAGTAAATGTCAAGGAATATTATTACAATAGTTTCACAACATTTTACATGGATATATTCTTGTGAAACACTATTATTGTTATGCAGTTTGATTTGCCGGTAAAAAAGAAGTGCGTGGTTCCTGGTTCCTGTTTTTATGATGTTATGGTAACATTCCTGTATTGAAGTATCCCGATTATATTTGATTTGGTATCAATTTTATCCTGTGTCCTGTTTGGTTCAAAATTGAATGTCTTCCCTCCCAGCCCCGCTTAGAATGGAAAATTTTGGATAAGTGTTTGAACGTGTGACATGCATTTTTGTTTTAAGTTTTAGAATAGAAGAAAATGTAATGGCATAGAAGCCAATAAAGGTAAATGATAGCCCAGTATAACCCCAACGAGGAATCAACGATGAATGTCCCCCCAGTTGGTTTCCAGTAAGTACTCGATATGAGAATTTGAGGATTTTTTCAAACGGCGTCCCAATTTGTTTAAATAGTAGGAAAGTCCTCAAGTCTGTGTAAGTATCCTTTGCTTATTTGGTTATGTAGTTAGTCTTCTTTAAACCCTCCTACCCCTACCAACGAATCTACGACCCGCCACCGCACAAAAAATGAGCTGTCGTTCGCATGAAGGTTTGCGTGTCTGTTCCTTCTACTAGCCCCATTTCGACCCCCCAGTATCTTAGTAGATAGTCTTTCCTTGTCCCCATATGAGCAGACAGGTAAAACGCTTCAACTTGTGCCCAACGTGTGTGGCTTAAAATGCTTCAAGCTTTATTGATCTTCAGACCAACTTTATTGCTTTATAAACTGCAATGCTCAACTGTTAATATGTATTCGTGTTGTATATGGCTTAAACCGAAACCAATTCAAGTTCATTCATGTTGTAATCATACTTAACCTAACCTAACTAACACTAAACTCATATCATTAGATCACACCAAAAGCTTTTTTCAATATTCAGCGATTTTGATATGGTTTAGAGCCAGACTACATCAATATCGCCTCTAAATCGTGCTGGTTATCGACTTGCAGCGACACCAAAAATCAAAAAGAAGAAGAAGGAATAGTTTAAAAGCTACAAGAACTGAAAAGGAGAATCTGACTCTACAGGGTGATTGATTAGAAAGCTCAATAGATAGGAATAAGAGTTAATCACAAAAATTTTAGCCACTTTTGAGCTTCATATTACAAAATTAGTTAGAATGTTACAGGGTGTTCGACAAATTTTGTAATCCATTTTAAAAATAGTTCCAGGCTATCTAGACACCTGAAATTTTCAGGATAGCTTAGAACTAGCTAACAATGCAATATTTAACTGCTATTATACAGGGTGATTAATTATTAGTGGGGTGAAGCTCCGTAGATCCGTTATAGTAACGTATAGCGATAAAACTTAATAACAAAAATTGTAGAGAACTTTGAGCTTCATATTACAAAATTAGTTAGAATGTTACAGGGTGTTCGATAACACAGTGGCAGACCAAACTTATGATTTTTTAAATAGAACACCCTATATTTTATTTTAAATTAGAAATCCTGTTAACTTCTCCATCACAAAAATATAAAGGTTTGTAATGTTATACAGGGTATTTACAAAGTTATAACCAATTTAGTATGAAAATCGTAACAAGTTCAACTCCCTGTATAAATAAAAATAAGCACAACAGCAATGGTTTATTAATGCCATATTTTTTTATTCATTGTCAAAATTTTTAAAAATTATTGATATTGCTAATTTTCTTTATATCAAATACAGGGTGAGTCAAAACGCAAGTACATTATTTTCTCAGTAATGTTAAATGGAACACCCTGTATTTTATATCATTATTGAAAAGTAACATTAACGTACTTTAATTTTTATATAACATTCCCTATGCCCAAATTTATTAGTTTTCGAGATATTTTTATTTTTAAGAGCAAATTATTTTAGGTGTATAAATTTATCTAAATTTTAAGTAAGCCATAACTGACTTGACAATTGAAGATTACCGATTATCAATCCGGTAATAAATGTAACACTGTAGCAAATAAAAAAATAAAAATAATTTATTAGTAATACATTTTACAAACAAAAACATAACCACTGCATGCAACATTTTTGAAACAATTAAAAACTATCTTTTTATGTAAATGCAACAAATAAACAAAGAAAATTAGTAATAAATTTTACAAAAAAACACACAAACAAAAAATACAATATTTTGTGAAGACAATTAAACACTACTTTTGTATGTAAATGTAACAATGTAACAAATAAAGAACGAAACATAATTTATCAGTAATACATTTTGCAAAAAAACATGTTTGAAAAAATTAAAAGCTACTTTTAATAAAATATTTTTAATATTTAATTACATAAGGTGTTCAAAATTATCTCCTAACACATTTATGTAGGCCTAAAAACGATCATTGAATGAGCTACTTACTCTACGGAGCATTTGTAAATTATCAAATCGAAATACACTTTGTATTCTATTTTTCATCTCATCCCTTGTTGTTGGAGGTATTTTATAAACTTCATTATTAACGTAACCCCAAAAAAATCAGTCCAATTTATTAAATTCTGGTGATTTGGGTGGCCACGCTACTGGTCCATTGAAAAATGAAATTATCTCGAAAACTAATAAATTTAGACATAGGGAATGTTATCTAAAAATTAAAGTACGGTAATGGTATTTTTCAATAGTGATGTAAAATACAGGGTGTTCCATTTAAAATTACTGAGAAAATAATGTACTTTTTGACTCACCCTGTATTTGATATAAAGAAAATTAGCAATATCGACCATTCTTGAAAATTTTGACAATACATTAAAAAATATGGCATTAATAAACCATTGTTGTTTTGCTTATTTTTATTTATACAGGGAGTTGAACTTGTTACGATTTTCATATAAAATTGGTTATAACTTTGTAAATACCCTGTATAACATAACAAACCTTTATATTTTTGTGATGGAGAAGTTAACAGGATTTCGAATTTAAAATAAAATATAGGGTGTTCTATTTAAAAAAACAAAAGTTTGGTCTGCCAGTGTGTTATCGAACACCCTGTAACATTCTAACTAATTTTGAAATGTGAAGCTCAAAGGTGGCTAAAATTTGTGTTATTAACTTTTATTGCTATCTATTACTATAGCGGAGCTATTGAACTTTACCCTACTAATCAATCACCCTGTATACAGATACAATGTCATGGACAGACCGAGTCAGAAATAAGGTATTAAGAAGAACAGGCTTCCAGGATTACACTTTTTCATTATGTAAAAAGTAAGAATACTGAATACTAAGGGGACATACTACGAAGAGAACGATACCCGTTTCAAGGAAAGATACAGGGTAAGAGTGGTCTAGGACTTAAAAAGATGTCATAGCTGCGTAATATTCGCCAATGGACAGGAATCCACAGCTATGAAATGTTTCGCAATGCTGCTAAAAAGAGAATAATTTAATCCTGACTAACTAACATTTCACCTGACAAGACAATCTACGGTAGACGCCTAGACAGAAATATACGGCACCTTAAGAAGAAGAAGATATATCACGAATTCTATTTTTTGCCTAAACTAATATAAAAGTTACAGAATTTAACCAAGTCAATTTTAAGTATACCTAAACGTACTACGTCCCTGGAAACAATTTCATATTATTTTCAGTCGCTAATGTTCAGATTCTTAAACCTTGCTAATGTAGAACATTTAATTCTGAAAGGCTTAAGGAAAATAATGGGGTGCACTCAAATATTTTTAAAATTGAAGCGTTTCAGACCTTTTGTTTTGATGTTAGCTTCAACACCTTTAGTCTTATAATAGCCTTCACCTGTAGTCTCGAGATTTCTTAAAAACGTTGATAACCTTAATAGGTATTGTCAGTATAAATGTTCGTTAACACCATCGAAAACAATTATGTGTAAATGAGAACACCTTTAGGACTGGCCCACTGAGATAAATATACACTGACAATTATAGATGCATATGTATAAGTCCTTTCGCATTTTTTTAAATACCAGTAATTTTATATCCGAATTAAATCCGAATCAGAAGAAATTTACTGATTTGGTTACTTTGGCAAATACAATAGAACATCAATATATTTTTCAATTTTTCTTTTATCTATCGTTAATTTAAGAAGAATTAAATCAATGATGAATTTGCCCGTTACTTGATGAAAGTTCATTTTATGTAAGAATATATACACATTATACACCGGTATATTAGGCGTCCACGCCCTACCGGTGAGGGTATATAAAGGAGTATGACCGAGCCGCTAGCTCATATACCTTGCCGTACTGTTCCCCCATAGGCCGATCAGCCCCAATTCCCCGTCTTAGCTGTAGATTCATATTATAGTTTTAAACTAGTTACTAGTTAGCCTAAAAACTAGTTTAGAATAAAAAGGCGTTTTATTTTTCTGTGTACCAGGCCAGGGTTCGAACCCACATCCACTAGAGCACTTCAGCAGTGAAGTAAAGTAAGGTCGACCACTTGCACTGCTTGGCCATCTGACCGACTTTTATTTAAGAGGAAATAGTAGCGATCAACAGGTAGCAAAAACGCGTTCCAAGATTGCGGCTGTAATTTTGAATATTTTTTCGAGATATTTGGCACACGTATTCGTAATATAAGAAATAATGGTGGTACAGAGCCCAATTTGAAAAATATATTAATATGTGGAACGTACTTTGTAATTAAATACAATATTAAAAAAACCAGCCTGTACCGCCATTAAGAAGAACAAAAAAATATACTTTCTTCAAATAAACTTTTTTATCCGATGCCTAGATTTTGTGTCACTTTGGAACTACTAAAATTTTTTATTTCATTTGAAAATCGATTTTTTCAATATATCGAAAACTATTACAGAGTTTTCATTGAAAATGGACACGCGTCATTCTTATGGGCAGGAACATCTTAGCCCCCCCCCCCCCATCAAACTTTTGTGTACGTTCCAATTAAACTATTATTGTGGTATCATTAGTTAAACACAATGTTTTTAAAACTTTTTTGCCTTTTAGTAGTTTTTCAATGAGCCACCTTTTATCGAAACGTGGCTTCTTTTTTAATTTGTTTCAAAATATACCTAAAAATGTAAATTATAAATAAATTTTCAGATTATAACAGGTCTCTATAAACGTACTTAATCGTATACAAATATTTGGTGGATAATCTAAAAAATAATAAGAGTTGTTCTGAAGCTATTTTCTTGTGGCATTTTTGCAATTAACTAGTTTTAATGGGAAATAAGCCACAATTTTACTAACAAAAAGGGTTTATTTACGTTTCGACGCCCAAATTGGGTGTCGTTGTCAAAATACAAAAAATATTAATGAATTAAACAAAAATGTTGTTGCTTAGTAAAAAAAAATTCTTCTAATAATTTATTTAATCTGACTCATTTATATCGGCAATTCAGACATAATATATTATACCATTATATGATATTGCCAATATTTATGAGTTGCGTTCCTGGGACGACTTTATTGAAAGATAGTTCATTCGATTACATGAAATCTACCCCAACTCAAGAATATCCGTCACAAAAAAATCATAACATATGATCTGTCTTTAAAAAGATAACCACATTCAAGGGTGACAGTAAAATTCTCGCGCTACAGATTCCATAGTACCTAAATCACGAGGGAAAACCAGGAAAAAACCTCGTGATACTATCCCGACATCATTTTATTTAACTTATTTCCCATCAAAACTAGAACCCTTTCGCTGCGTCAAATAAATACATATCGCTGACCAGTGCGGCAGTAGTTTTTTAACACTAAATGCGATATTTTTTCAACAATTGTTTTTTGTACATATGTTAAAACGGATTATTATAATTTTTCTTCTGAATTTTTGCAAGACGCAAATGTGCGCTGTACGCAGTTTTCAAGGAATTTCTTTTAAAAATGCGGAGGACGCACTTGTGTGCTTGATACAAATTTTTGTATTTAGTAAATTAAATCGACTTTTTTGATCTAAACTAAAATTTTATTCATTCAAACAGGATGTAAAATAAACAAATAACATATAATGTAAAATAAAAGTATACAAAATATTAATTTTTTCCTAATATCTTTCTATATTGATACATGATATTCTCTGAAACATTTGCCTAAGCAGAGGCCAGGTTTATCGGGACATTCTTGACAATGATAAATAGTATCCTTACGTATCTTATTTTTATTGCATGTCCGACATTTTTTTCTAAGAGTTTTACCACGTTCATTATGTAACTCAATTTTTGAAGGTGTGTGGTTTACACCCGAAGTAACTGCTACTTCTGCCGTTACAACTGCTGTTCCTTGACATTTTTCTGGTAATAACTTTTCAAGTATTGACAATCGAAACTTATAATATGACATTTTGTTATTTCCGTGGTACTTATTATACAATCTATGAGCATTTTGCAAATATAGCTGAAACAGATGTATGCCAATTTTTTTGTACCAACGTAAAGTTTTGCGTGTCGGCGGATAATAAGAAGATATTTGGTCTTGAAGATCTACTCCGCCCATATATTTATTATATTGAATGATTGGCAGTGGTTTAATTTTCTCCCCCCCCGTCTATTTCTTACGGTTACCATCTCATTTTTATATTCAGTTGAAATGTAAATGATATCTCTTTTGTCTCGCCATTTTCCAACCATTACGTTGTTGAGGTACATACTTTTGGTCTGGCCTTTTTTTAACTTTGCGTCTACGACGTTTTTTGGACAGCCTTTCCTATCTTTTCTCAGAGTGCCTGTACAAAAACTATTTTTATCCAGTAGTAATTTGGCCAAGTTATAACTATTGTAATAGTTGTCCATATGAAGCGAATGTCCATGGTCGAAAAAATTACGCATTAGGTGTAGCACCACTCTTTCTGTATGAGACTTACCAGCAGTTGCATCACCTGCACCAGCATATATATGGATATCCAAAATTGTTGAATCGGCTTCTGTCAGCATATAAAGCTTTACTCCATACTTATGTCGTTTCTTAGGGAGATATTGCTTGAATACCAGTTTTCCTTTCCACAAGATCATAGATTCGTCTAGAGATAAATACTTTCCTGGATAGTATACCGTCTTCATTTTGTTATTAAAATGATCTAGCAAGGGTCTTACCTTATATAGTCGATCTACTGGAACTGGTTCATTTTCTTTTACATTTTCGGCAAAATGAAGGCATCGCATTATAAGCAAATAGCGGTCTCTACTCATGTATGAAGAAAAACAAGTCGAAAATAATCTATTTTTCTTCCAGTAGTCTTGTATGCTAGGCAATTGGATTGTTCCTGTATGGAAGGTTAATCCAATAAATATTAGCAATTCCGATATTGTTAATTCCTTCCATAGGGAAATCATTGAACGGTCACATCCTTTGCTGGTAGAAAGAACTTCAACTGCATAACTGTTAGTTTGTAAGACAATCATATTTAAAAGTTCATCGTCAAACAACAGCCTAAACCAATCGTACGCACTATCACCAGGACTATCGACTAACAATCCACTTCTTTTTGTAAATGGAATTTGTTTCATACCGCTAGTTGTTTCGGTCCATTCATTGTCTGTAATCTTTACGTCAGGATTATCTGCAACGGTATTATTTAACTCGTTCTGTAGTACATCATCCTCAGTATCACTTCCAGAAGAGTCTTCCGAAACATTTTCAATTTCAACTAAAAATATTAATTTCAGACCACAAGTTTATTATTACATTTATTTACTTACAGTTATCTACATCAGAGTCTTCATAATCTTCATCTGAGTCTGAATTATATAAAAACTGCATCAATTCCTCAACACTCAGATTTTTTTCATTTCTCACTTTCACGGTCTTACGTCTTTTTACGCCTGAAGGTCCAGCTTTATTTAAATCAGCCATTATTATATAAATAATTAAACTTATAATCACACTAAACCGTTTGAAACGACAACACCTTTGAAAACCTAACTATGTGAGTAACTGATCTGCGACGCCACCTATGAATAGCTCTGCAAACCTAACCACATGATTCACCGAGCCGCGACGCCACCTATGAATAGAAGTGACCTTTAATAAAATGCGGACAAAGTTTCCTTGATCTCCTGAAACTGAGTCAATTTTAAATGTATATGGAAATCACCATATACATAGGCCGCTCATGTGCGCCATACGCATTTTACAAAGAAATAGGAGGGCGCGCATGTGCGCTTTACGCAACGAAAGGGTTAAGTAATAAGAGACAAAAAAGTTTTAAAAATATTGTGTTTAACTAATGGTACCACAATAATAATTTAATTGGAACGTGCACAAAAGTTTGGGGGGGGGGTTAATGGAACAAAAACCCCTTAAATTTTTTATGGGGTGCACAAATTTCACTATAATTTTTTTAAGATGTTCCTGCCATAAGAATGTCACATGTCCATTTTCAATAAAAAATCTATATGTAGTAGTTTTCGACATATTTGGCAAAATGTATTTTCATTGTGTAAGTTCAAAGGGCTGTAACTTTTTTATGTGCACATTTGTACTAAGAAGGTAAGTTATGTAGGTTCAATCAAACTATTTTTGGTCCCAGAATTTATGTGATTTAATTTATGACCTGCATTTTTAAACACCCTGTAATATAAGGATTAAACCTACGATCATTATACGATATTCCAGACTGTATGTCACACAGCTTAATGCAGTGCCTACACTACAATCTGTACAATTAATTTTTAAACTTAACAAAAAGCACTGAATTCTAAACAGTTTCATAAATTTGCTCAGAACAGTTTTTAGAGTGTAGGTATGGTTTGTTCAACAGTAAATGGTTAAGTTCAATTAGTGCGGTCGTAAATATTATTAAATTTATCTGACCTGGCCCATTGTTAAGACCCACCCGGAGCGATAAGCCACCGAGGTAGACAGAGTTGGTCTTTTGCAATTAACACTGACTAGATCGTACTCCCATAATAAAGCCTGAAATAAATTTTACCTGAAACCGGGCCTTTTATACTACTATCGGTTAAACCAGGATGTTTATAGTGGTAACTAATTGAACCCAACCATTTACTGTTAAACATACCATACCTACATGATTTTTTATATTTGAGCGCCTAGTGTGGTCGTTCTTATGAAAAGTATTATTACTTAATAAGTAAGCTTATACCTTACTATTAACTGTATTTTATTTTTATCGTTTTTTGTATACATTTACATCATGTACTATTATTGCATTATTACTTAAATACTTTATCTGTTACTGTATTATTTCTTTCTTGTACTTTTGCGTGCATCTAAAAATGACTATTTTATTTCTATTGTGCCATGACATGTAGTTTTTACTATGTAAAAATTGTCAATTAAGATATCTTATCTAATGAGTTTATATTTGTATCTTAATTAAAATGTAAAAAGTCTGATGTTTTTTTTTTATTAGAAAACAGATGCCGAAGTGCACTTTGTTTATCTAAAACACGTTGCTTGAGCAACCGTTTACTCTCGAGGGTAGATAATTTTAACATCAAGGGTAGATAAAGCAATTTATATAAAAAATCCATTAAAAACAAGTAAACACTAATAGGCATATAAAGAATGATAAAGTAAACGGATCATAAGGGTAGTTTTAAGCATAGCAATCTGACATTTTATCACAAAAAATTATTCATAAAAAGTATGGAAAAAGGGAGACTATGTGAAAAAAAAATATTGTTTTTTCACATAAATGCTAAAAATGTTTTTCAGCTGAATAATCACTTTTATCTTGTATTGCGTTGTAGTGAAACAAAACTATATTTTGAAACAAAATTGGTTTCTTTCTTGGCTTCATCTTCATCATCATTAAGACTAGAGCCTCATAATAGAGCCTAGTCCTTCCCAAGTCTTTTTCGCCAATAAATATCAGTTTGTTGCACCATTTTTTCAAGTATCATTATCTAGGTAGGTACACTATCCTTCCATCTAGGTTTTGGCCTACCTCTTCGTCTACTTTCCACTGGCTGTGACATAAGGATTCCTCTAGCTCTAGGAGATTCTTCTGCTGTGATATTGCTAGGTGTTATGCCCATCTTAGTCTTCCTTCTAATATTCCTCCCAAGATTCTTATTTAAAATATTATCAAGATGTTTTCATCTGCCTTAAAGATGTTCATATTTCGGATCCATATGTTAACATTGACAGTATAGGGATTTTAAAAAACTCTAAACATGAAGTAAAACCACTTCCATGTAAAAGGTATATTTACTAAAATTTTAAAAATCCCAATGGATTAAATAAAATAGGTTCATTCAAAACGTTTTCGGACCTATCAGTCGATCATCAGTGAATTCATATATATACTTGCTAACTAGCCCCAGAACCAAACAATGGTTGTACTTATAAATCAATCTACACTGAAAAAAATATTGTACATAGTACCAATGAACGCCAATCATTGAATTTTTTTACATTGATTCAACGAAAATTTCGTTAATACTATAAACACGTAGTCATTAAGTAATGACCATATTCATTATTACAATGTAATTCTATTTATTAAAAAATAATGAATAGAATCATTAATTCAACGAATCGTTTTATCTATCCAATGACTTTTTTCATAATACTAATAATTTGTTCATTGTCTATACGAAACTATGCATCAGGATTATGCGGTTAAATTAATGAATATAAAACGTTGCACTAATGTACAGTGTTCATTAAATTACGAACTCGTTTATTGAATCAATGTTTTCCTACATTAAATTAATGTTTTCGTACATTAAATTAATGTTTTCGACTTTGATTAATAACTCGATACATTGTTTTGATGTAACGCAATCATTGTTTTAACGTAATATACCTGAATCAATGATTAATACATTGTAACAACAATCTTGTACATAAACCGATACATTTCTTAAAACTCTATAAGTGTTTTTATTGGTGTAAAAAATCACGTGACAACAGTTGTAACCTCCTAGCAGACAATTACCCTGCAGCTGCAGACTCTCAAGAGCGGTGTTTGGCACTAGTGATTTGGTTGATTTTTCTAAGGTATGTATTTACATATATTTTTAACTATTTATAAATTATTTTGTTGGACTTCTATAAAAAAAAAGTTGTACTTCTATTTCCACTTTTGCAGATTAATATGGACTTTGGAGTGGCATTTGGAAATGGAAATGGACTTATTGATGGATGGGACAGCAATTTCGAAAGAATTATCTCCTTTCTTTAGTGTGAAAGTCATATCAAGGATAAAACAAATAAATTTTTATTTGAAAAGATTACCTGCCCATAAAGACATTACGGAATGTAAGTACATATTTCATTATTCAATGCTACATATCTAGTACTAATTAATTTTTTTTTATTTACCTGATACCTCGACAACTAATGGCCATTGGTATGGTAGGTACGGTGCATTTTTTCAGTCAGGTCCCCAGTGTCATGTGTAGTGTGTGTGTTGAGTAAGTGTCTTGTTACTTTGAAAAGTCGACGTCATTGTCTTTGCAAAGAGACGCTAATTGTATCCGAACGTCTGCAGTCCCCCTGGTGAGTAATTAATTTTTGTTCTCTGTAAATTTTTTGAAAAGCTAATTCGACAAATGAATCGCTTATTTATGAAAGGCCTCTTGTCACAAAGTGTAAATTTTGGGAAACAAGAAAAAACTGGTTAGTTTTATAAAAAAACGATTTTATGCTTTTCTGATTTTTCGAAACATTTTAAGGACCTTAAAACTCAAAATAAATCATGTTAGTTACACTTTTTAAAATCAATACTGTATTTTTTTTATTGAAAATAGCTGACAAAAGGCCTTTCATGAACAAAAGTGTTGTTTTACGGGAAAATTTTAATTGGTGGCTGAATGTACACCGTATTTATTTATAATTAATATTACTTTATTAAAACAGTTCTAAGACAATACAATTAGCTAAAATTAAATGCCATTTTATACATTTTTGCTCATTTTTTGGTTGCAACTGTAGGCCATAGGGTAAGCTCATTGTAAAACCACTTGTGTTCTTGAAGGAAGTACTGCAAAAGTTTCTTCAGGTCATTAATTTTTTCTTGATGAGTTATTGGTACCTTTGATTCATGAATTTTCCTTGCTAATGACGAAGGGGAAGATGGCTCAGCAATAGACAGTGGATTAGATAATAACTTTTTAATAATAACAAAAACTAAGGTTTTGCTAAGAAATTCACCTATAAAATCAGGTACAGGAACAACCACTCCTTTTTTAAATCTTTCGCAAGTAAATTCATAGTAGGAAGAAATAGTTAACATTTCCTTTTTTTGTTTTTCTCAATTTTACTTTCTTCTGAAACACTGTTGCCAACAGTGCTTTTATTTATGAAAAGCCCCTTGTCATCGACATGAGGCTTTTCATAAGTAAACGATGTGCGAATATATGGGTTATCATTTTCTAAGTTAAACTAAAATTTGAAAAAAAGTGATACGAGGCCTTTCATAAATAAGCGATTCAAATAGGTAAAATAAAATAGGAACCATTTGAAAATATTTCTAAATGGTATAATTTTAAAAAAGATTAGTAAATTAAATCTTTAGATGATTAAACCGTAAATAATTGAAAAATATTGTTAACTCTTGCAGTCGGCAGTATCTACACTGAACCAAAAAAGTACGTAAATATAATGAAAAAAACATTGATTCAAAAACGAGGAGCATTAATTTTCGTCCAAAGATCAGTATCGTTGGTCGAATGTAAGTATGTAGATACATTAACTAATGCTCAAAAACATTAACTTCTATGAACTAGTACGTTCATTCAATGTACTTTCTAGTTAAGCATTAATGTACCGATACATTGATTCAATGTACCGATCCATTGATTCAATGTACTTTCTAGTAAAGAATCAATGTATCGGTACATTGAATCAATGTATCGGTACATTGAATCAATGGATCGGTACATTAATTCTTAACTAGAAAGTACATTGAATCAATGGATCGGTACATTGAATCAATGTATCGGTACATTAATTCTTAACTAGAAAGTACATTGAATAAACGTACTAATTCATAGAAGTTAATGTTTTTAAGCATTAGTTAATGTATCTACTTACATTGGACCAACGATACTGAGCTTTGGACCAAAATTTATGCTCCCCGTTTTTGAATCAATGTTTTTTTCATTCTATTTACGTACTTTTTTGGTTCAGTGTACCTTATAGTGTTATGTATTTGTAAAGGCTAAACGCCGATGTTACAAGAATACCTTCAGGAACATGGTGATACTCTAAAGGAGTATCTTCTTTTTTTATGAATTGGAATTACCGTTGATATTTTTAATAAATTAGTCAATTACCCACATTATTATTTTTGTTGAATATTTGGAGTTGAGTACCTACATGGACGCCCATATAAAAATTTTTAGGGGGTTGTGAAGATGTTGCACATTACATTGTATATACTTTGGATGACAATATATAGTTTAAAGCGCCCGAAAGCCAGGGCGCCACGGCCCCCCTGCGCATGAGTATGGGCCCTATGGTTGAGTATCTGGAGACCAATATGAGCAAACGAAACAGAAGAAGACGACGAACAAAAGTACGTGACTAAATCTGGCGGAATATGACGATAAGAAAAGATCTGAAAAGATCTTGGTGAAGCATATATTCAAAAATTAGTATTTGAGATGTTGGACAATGATCATGATGATGAAGATGATGATAATGATCCATGTCAAGTTAAGACAAGATTCTTGAAATTGAAACAACCTCTTGAAATTGAAATATGAAAACACGGAGGTACGTAAGTAACCATTCTAAGCCTAAAATATAAATTTATGATATTAACTAACTTTCATTTCATAATAAAGCAACTACAACAGATTGCTCAATAATAAAATTATTAAAACTACAAGAACCAGAATTAGTGCAGTCACTGAAGGTGGATATGAGCTATTACCTCCGATTTCGTTGAACCTCCATCGATTTGCATGAAAATTGGTGAGTGCTCTTGCTCTTTTACCCTGGTGGTGGATGCCGCCCCTCCTCGTGGGTGAAAATTATTTTATTAACAATAACCCCACAATTCGATAGAGGGACAAATTATAAGAAACATTTGTTATATAAAGATATTAAAATAAATCAAAACTTTTTGAGTTATTAAAGATCAAAGATTTTAATTTTTCGTGAGAAAAATGCATGTTTTTAACCGATTTTTCATAAATAACTCAAAAACTATAAGTTTCTACAAAAAAGTTATTATTCTCAAAATTGAGGCTCATAAAAAATCAAATAAACTCCTTACTAGAAAAACCTTTCAATGTTAACTAAAAGTGAGTTATAGGTCATTGAATGTATATTTCTTTCGTCGAGGACACAGATCTAAGTATTCAAGCTTAAATACCCGGAAAATGATGCATTTTATAACATAAACTTATTTAATATTTGTCAAAGTTCTTAGAAATATCTATCAAATAAGCCATCGAACAAAGTGATAGCGTTAAAATTTATGCACCAAAAATGTTTCAAAATTTATCTTTTAAAAATTTTTCCAAAAAATGTTATTGTTTTTTTTTTGTAAATAACTCCGTTAATTTTTAAGGTATCAGGTTTACCTAAAAATTAGTTAAAAATTGATTCCAAGAGCTATTAAAAAACGTCGAATTTAGTCTTTTAAACCTCTTACTTTTTTAAAAATAAAAGGTTAAATGACCCCGGTTACATGGTTCTCGCATGCAGCAAAATTGAAATTTTAAACGTTTCTATCTCGGTTAGTTTTTACTCTACGGAAATAGTAACATGGGTAAAGTATTTCTAACAAAAAAAACTAAAATTTAGTTATATATAATTTTTTAAGTATATTGACTATTTTTGGAGTTATTATCAAAAGAAAATGAAAAGTAGGATAATTTTAAAAATTCAGATTTTTTTAAATTATATCTTTTTTTTCAAAAATATGCATTCTAAACCGGTCAAAATTGTTGAAATCATTAACTATGTTAACATAAAGAAATTCTTGTGAGGATTACTACAAATTTTAATTTTTGTGGAACTGGCGTATGTTTTATTTTTCACTTTTTCCTAAAAAAATCGAAAGGGTTTTCTTATTTTCATCATAACTTGCTTAATTTTGATGCTATTAACTTCTACTGGAGCTCGTTTGATAGGTATTCTGAAGTACTTGTGACAAGTGCTTAATAAGTATATTCTATAAAATGCATCGTTTTCCCGTTATGTAGCTTGAATACTTAGATTTGACTACTAGTCGAAAAAAATATGCATTCAATTACCCATAACTCACTTTGAAATAACATTAGTTTAGTTTTTTAAGTTAGGAGTGTATTAAATTTTTATTATCTTTAATTTTGGTAATAATAACTTTTTTAGAAAAGCTTAGGTATAGTTTATGAGTAATACGTGAAAAACAGCTTTAAACATGCATTTTTTTAAGAATAAATAAAATCTTTGATATTTAACAACTCAAAAAGTATTGATTTATGTTAATAACTTTATTTAACAAATTTTGCTTAGAAGTTGCCCCTCTATCGATTTGTGGAATTATTTTTAATAAAAAAAATTTCACCCCCGAGAAGGGGTAGCGCCCACCCCCAGGGTAAAAGCGCAATTTGGCAACATGTCATCTTTGTTCCTTGAAGTATCTTCTAACTACTCACCAATTTTCATGAACATCGATGAAGGTTCAACGAAATCGTAGGTGAAAACAGAGCCTATTTTACTTCAAATCAGGCCCGAGGCACTACACAATTTTCGGGCCCCTAAGTATAATTTAATAATAACTTTTTTAAATGTATTAATTATTTAATAGAAAAATATAGTTGCAAAAGAAAATAAAAATTTTATTAACAATAAATAAAGTTTATATTTAAACAATTAAACATTGTTTAAGGGGATAGGCGCAAACTTTCGGCTTCAATGCTATTTAAATGCATTCGTTTTTTTCGAAGCCTGAGAAAACTAATAAGTATTTTTGAAAAATTTAAACGCAGAATGAAAGATTACGTTACTACCAAGGGCCGAAAGTCTCTGAACTCTTCGATAGTGTTTATTTTAATAATTTACAGTGGTGAAAAAAAGAGAAAATTGAGTGTGATTTTTAATTTTAAATATGTATCTTATTCAAAAGAAATTTTTATTTATTCTAAGGGACATTCGGACCTCGGTAATAATGTAATCTTTCATTCTGCGTCTAAATTTTTTAAAATATTTATTAGTTTTTTGAGGATTCGAAAAAATGAATGCATTTAAAGAGCATTGAAGCCGAAAGTTTGCGCCGATCCACTTAATTATAACTCTTTGGCAAGCCGCACACCAAAGAAACATGAAACGAAAAACATGAAACATGAAACGTGAAACATGTTTCATGGAAATAAAACACTGCTAAACAAATCTCAAAGTCCGCCTACCAATGAAACGAGTGTGATTCATGCTCATGACACATTTTTATTTTCGGAGAGTTTCATAAATGGCCGGACGTATATTTGTTTAGCAGTGTTTTATTTCCATAAAACGTAATTTACGTTTCATGTTTCTTTGATGTGCCTGCCTTATGGTTATCATTTATCATTGCCTATTCGTAAAATGAAAGAATTTTGAAAATTTGTTTTGTTATTGTAATAAACATGTTTTTGTTTGGTGATCTTCCCGGGCCCCATTCAAATACGGGCCCGAGGCAGGTGCCTCACGGGCCTAGTGGTAAAATAGGCCCTGGGTGAAAACCTTCAGTGACTCCACTAAATTTCTTAATAAAGCCCAAAGTGATATACTGCTACCCTCTATTAACTTCAATAAAAACGAAACGTTAGAAATCACATAAAGTTCTCGTTTTTAGTAAGGTATCTGCACAAAGATGTCGACATTTACTTACATTATTGGATATTCGTCACAGATGGCACTATAATCCGTGGAAAATAGTCTGAAAATTTCATGGCACTCTAGCAAGAGTCTAGCTCGATGGAAAATTCTTATTCGCGTTATTAAACAAATTTTATAAATAGCCTCGCTTTTACAAAATTTCAAATTTGTAATTTTTCTTTACGAAAATAATTAATACTCGAAATTGACGTGCCTGAAATGTGAAGAAAACTAATATTTTTCTACCGGCAACACCTCTCAGAAAATCGGGACTCTAAAACCATTTGATAGAGCACTATGATGTTCAACCAAATAAATTAAATTAATAAAAAATAAATCAATTCAATAAACTAAACTTTAAAACAAAGTTTTAAAATGAGTAGATTAAAATTAAGCTGTCGTCCTGTCCTCTGGTGGGTAAATTCCTAAGGAATATGCGATGTAGTCCACAGAGTTCTACTAAATAACCTAGAGATCGAACTTCCTCAAATCTTATTAAAACGGGTAGAGGACGCTATTTTGCGGAGGAAAAATACTGGGAGAAGAATTTGAAAATTAAACTTTACTGAATATAAGAAAATAGAGAGTTATCAAGTAACCCTAGGAGAATACGGTAACGCTATTTTCCTGTATACTTTACATGTTATTTATAACGTTACCGTATTCTCATAGAGTTACTTGATAACTCTCTAATGTTGAAAGATCTCACTTATGTTAGCTTTATTTATGAGTAGGTCTAGATGGGTGGAATGCCTTTTAGGCACTTTTCTTCCCTATTTTCACCAACGAGTGAAAATTATTATTTAACTTTTAGTTATTATTATAGGTAATTACTGCGTAATTACCTATAGGTATAGGGGAGAGTTGGACAAAACGGGATACCATTCTTGTTTATTTTTATTACGGAAAAAATGTTAAAGAAATTATCATATTATTATTTTTTATAGGTATAACATTTATTCAAGCACACAAAAAACATATTTTTAGCTATTTTTAATGACTGGAAAATAGTAAAAAAATATTTATTAAAGTCCTGCACATCCCGTTTTAGCATACCACGGTTGGATAAAACGGGATAGGTTCACAATATTAAATTTTTTGCATAAAATTATCTAAAAAGTATATTTAAATAGATATATAGAGTGCAAAGCAAAATTTACATTTCTAAAAACAATATCTTCAGTAGTCAGAAACTTAAAAATAGGCCTTTTTTATGTTTTGTTGCCAAATGGGAAATAAATAAGACCTTTTATTTAGGACTAGGTACGTATATCAGAACAAAAGTCACATAAAAATTTGTTGTTCTTTTCTGCAGTATGAGAACACTCTTTATCGCTATTTAAAAAAATTGATAGGCCAACAAATAAATACGTGGATAAAACGGGACATAAAAAACTGAGTCCCATTTTATCCAACTTATACGTGTCCCGTTTTGTCCAACTCAGACATTTTTCAAAACAAAAATGGCTCCTGCCTGAACGTGAAAGTAAAATTAGATAGGCCACACATGAAAATATTCGTTAATGGGTGCTTAATTAAATGTAATAGTCACCGGAATTATATGTTTAGATATGTAGGCAATATAATGTAGAAAACAACGCACTTAAAAGTACAAAGTATCAAAAAAATAGAGTCAAACAATTTTAAACACAACAACTTTTCATCAGATAATGGCATCGAGGTAAAACGAACTGAGAATGTTAAAATGACGACTGATAACAAGTTTTCATCGTTGTCCGATTGATAGCAGCACTAGTTGGGTCTCTAGGCTAGGTATCCCGTTTTATCCGACTATCCCGTTTTATCCAACTCTCACCTACATTTATTTGAGTGAGAATTTTCAATTGTAAATTAGGGTGCTTTTCGATATTAAAACACAATACTGGGAAAACAATAAATATGTATATTGTTTAAATATTAAATATTTTAGGTAAAACAATAAATAAATTGCAGTGTGTATGGGACATACCTAAAACAGAAAATTTTCACCAAATTCGTGAAAGAATTTTTTTTGTGGGGATAAAAATAAAAAGCCAAATACCCGTTTATTTAATTTTTTCGCGTTAATTTATGGTTGTGTAAAAAAGTGCAAATACAAAAGTTCTAGATCTTTTTATTAGCTAGGACCTACAACTTTTCCATCTATTTTTTTTTCTTTCATACCACTTGTAGTTTTACTGGAAATCATGATAAACCGTTTTTACACTTAAATATTTTCTTTTGTTACCCTTTTGTTTACCCTTTTTGTTATATTTTCTTTCTTTTTCGATTAAAGTATTTAAGTTCTACTGTGTTACTTTTTTTTTCACTTTTTGCCATTTTCAAAGGACCCTGGTCTACTAGGTAGATATAATTAATTAAAAAAAAAAAACAAAAATTTGTGCTTGATAAATTTTATTAGTTTCATCTTCTTGGAGTATTAACAACAACTGTATTAATCGTCTCACTTTTAGCCAGTTCAGATAGCAGATGGAAGGCACTTGTTTGTTACGCGAGACATATTAATTTCGAATGGTCTGGGAACTGATGCGTTAAGAATTTAAAATTTAGAAGCGATTCTAACCTCCAGTTACATCAATAAGGTATTTATTTGATTTTCAGTTCTATCAATATATAATGTAAAGCCGTTAAAAACCACGACTTATTATTCATTGATTGGCTGTATCTAGAAGAACTTCATTAGTTGCTCGCTGTATATGCATACAAACAAATTAAATATTTATATATTATTATCCAAGGTATTGTCGTCTTTCTTTGGTTCGACCATTATAGAAAGGAAACCATCTACATCGTCCATCTGTTTACAAACAAATTTGGCAGCTATTGTATGTCTTCCTATCCGAGGAGGAGTAAACTTAAACTCCCCTTTAGCACGACCTCCAGGTGGCACACTTTCTTTGGCATACACCTTAAGCTTCCCTTCTATACCAGGTCCTTCTATGGTAAAGACACCCTTCTTTAAAGCCATTGGTAGTGGATTTTCTACAGAAATCTCAGCATATGTTTCAGTTTCTTCTATTGGAGTTGTTTTTAACTTGATTTTAATGTCTGGTTTCCTTATCCTAAAATCATCTTGCGCAATATACTCAAAATTGGTATCTGCTATTTTTGCTAAGCATACAACATTAAACGCACACTGATCTATCACTCTTCTTCCATAATCCTCGTAAGTAACGTATAACTTCAATTCTTGGCTTTCTTTTGGCTTGACAACAACGTTATATTTCTTCTGTTTAACGTTTTCTCCTACTTTACCTGTATAAGTTACTACTTCCACACTAATATTAGCAGATACTTTATACTCATTTGTGGCACTTCTGTTCTTCATGTCGAGTAGCACATTAAACGGCTGTCCAATCTTGATATCGTCAATAAGCTTGAAGTCAAAGTGTATATCGTTGAATTCCTCGTTGAGGTAATACCTAGAAAATAAATTTTCTGATTGGCGCAGAGCCTTCAACATTGTAGATCTCTCCTCGTCGCTGCTTTCCTCGTATTTATACGAATAGGTTATGTTTTCTCTATCGAAGGCCCCTGGAGCTTTGGTGCAGATTAGTTTTCCTATACCGTAAGTGTCTTTGTCCAGAAGTTTCAGTGGTTGCGTTGGTCCAGAATATCTCCAGAAGATCTGTAAAAAAAGGGTTCATTTAGTTAAAATACTTTGAATGTTTGACAGCTAAAAGACAAACTATGAAATTTTAGGTACTATTATAGTAGACTTGTTTAACACAATATACAAAACAGAGATTTCTTATTTTATATCATTAATAAGAGATGTTCTCAAATTATTCTTCAAAATTATATGTGGTCATATAAATAAAAACATAGAAGTAGGAATAAATGATAGTAATTTTGGGTTCTGAAATGAACTAGCAACTAGAGAGGCGATATTTGCTTTTAATGTGATAGCTTAAAGATGCATGGATATTAATGTGGATATTCATGTTTGTTACGTTGATTTTCAAAAAAAAAAATGACAAAATAGAACATAAAAAGAAGTTCACTGAAATGAAACATTTGTATTGGTAAACTTAACATCTCGGGCATTAATATCAAATTAATAATGTGTTACATGACGCGGAAGCTATTAGAAGAGTATGGCAAATGGCATGAATACAAGTAGCATGAAGATAACTCAAGATGGAACACCCGACGCTGCTATAAAAGACAGAAACATACAGGGTAGAAAAGCAATATCCATGATGAACGGCATTTTGTGAGACCAAATACAATACCATACTTAAAAGTGTAATAACATATGGCAGTGAAGTTTGGCCACCGAAACAAATAATAGAGAAAATGTTATTAGTAACAGAAATGGACTTCTGCAGAAGAGCAGCAGACAAATCAAGAAGAGATCGGATACTAAATGAGAGAATACGGCAAATGATGGGAGTTACACATACAATAATTGATGACATAAAAACAAAACAACTAATATGGTACGGCCATGTATAGAGAATGCCAGATGACAGGACCCCTAAATAGATTTTGGCGTGGACACCACAAGGGAGAAGGAAAAGGGGAAGTCCGAGAAGAAGCTGGAGGGAGGGAATTGAAAAAGAACTAGAGAAAAGAGAAATCCCTCCAGGTCTATGGTTAAACAGAGAAGAATGGTGGTTAGGAGTCGAAAGGCGTCGGAGAACGCTGTAAACTGATAGTAGTAGCAGTAGTAGTAATGTGTTAATATATAATAAAATAAATATTCCTAAATACCTTATCCGCGTTTACTTCTGAAAATAAGAATGTGCTGTCGTAGGGTCTGAGTACTTCCCCTTGCTTAACAGCTATCACAGATGCAGGTCCACATCTATACTGGTCATCACTTAGTTCCTGCGGCGTGGCATCAATGGCTTGCCAGCCACCATAGTGGCTACCCAGATCAGGTCTATCCATCCAAACTTCGTTCCAAACATGAAAGTTCCATACTGAATCTGATGCCATTTCTTCCATTAAAGACCCATTTTCATCAACGAAATAGTCCACTGTTAAGGAGTTTTGGGTATCGTGAGCTGAAGAGTAATTCGTCACGGTTCTAGCAGGTATGCCAAGAGCTCGACAAGCTATAACAATATAATGCATCAATCAAAAATTAAATACTTAAAAAAGACTTAGGTATCTGTATTGATTTTTACACTCTTACACTTTGTTTATCTAAGCATGCTTAGATCACATTTACACGGAGGAACACCTAATAGGACAAGACTGACCAAAAACAGATCCGTCCATCGTACTTTTGGAGATCTTAAGAAGGCCTATGACTCGATACCTAGAACCAAGCTATGGGAAGCAATGAAAGACATCGAAGTTCCACGAATATTAATAAAAGCAGTAAAGCACTACAAGAATAACAAAGTAGCTGTCAAAACGGGCAATATAATATGAAGTCCATGTAAGACGGCAAAGAGACTACTGCAGAGCTGCTCCACATCTCCTACCCTGTTCAAAATATTCCTGGAAAAACCTGAAACCATGGAAAAGAAAGTGCGAAAGAATGGGTATACCAGTACCTATATACCTACCCTAAGTTTTGCTGACGACCAAATAGTGAACGCACAAGACGAAGATGACCTCAATTTTATGATGAGAAAACTGTAACAGGAATATACAAAGAATTGGATGGAGATAAACCTAAAGCAAACTGAATATCTAACAACGGAGAATACAGAAATAATACAGCTGGAAATAGACGAAGGTAAACAAATTAAAGGAACAGACAAGTACCTACAAGTGTTTAGGTTTCATAATATCAAACAAAGGAACAACTCTGAAGCAGATATACAAAATAGACTAGGACAAACAAGAGACTGCATACGAAAATTGAACCCGGTATTGTGGTATTGTGGGATAAGAACATCAGTATAAAAACAAAAAGAAGAATATATAACACCATGACAAGAAGTATCCTCACGTATGGATATGAAAATTGGACAATATATAAGAAAACCAAAAACAAAATAAGAGCAACAGAGATGGAATTCCTAAGGCTGCAGAGTAAAAAGAAGCGATATAATAAATAACATAGGGATTAAGAAAATAATGGGGGTGAACTCAGATATAATAGACTAGATTAACCTGGTACGGACATGTCAGAAGAGCAGACCAAAATCATTCGATAAACATAATAACAGAGTAGAGCCCGATAGGAAAAAGAAAGAGAGGCAGACCCGAAGATATTTCAGAGATGAATTAGACGAAGCAATGAAAAGAAGAAATCTGCAGGAAGGGCACTGATAAATTAGAAAGCACTGGAGAAAACGGTTGAGTAAAGAAATACAGTGAAAACTGTGGAAATCCTTAGTAGGTATAGGTGTATATAATTTTTGTAGGTATACCATTTCTTTTGTGAAATACATAAATAGCTACTATACTACAACAGGAAGTAAGCACTAAGCTAAAAGTTGAAGAAAAGCGCAAATTTAATGTATATTTTAAAACCAAAAACCAAATATATCTTCTTCTTTCAACGTCTCCTTGAAATTTGACAACAATTTGATCTATTGTACATCATAAGTACGTATTTGTTTGAATGCCACTGTATTTGAAACCAGCAATATCTCCCTGGATTACCTGAAGTGGAAATTAGCAGGTTACAATACATGATATAGAAACTCACAAACATTAAACAATTAGTAAAATAACAAGAAATTGGATAAAAAAAGATAAAGATACATAATGTTTCCACTGATACACAAACTAACACGTTTCCACAACGCAAAGAAAAAATTTAACCTATTAATCTTCTTCTTAGGGTGCCTATCCGTTCCGAACTTTGGCGATCATTCTGGCTATGATGACTTTGTTGATTGCTATACGGAATAGTTGTGTTGAGGTCTTTCTATACCATGCTCTTAGGTTAGCAAGCCAGGATATTCTTCTTAGTCCTGGGGCCCTTTTTCCTTCAATTTTACTTTGTAAAATGCATTGTGGGGTAGCTCGTATCTGCCTTGATTTCTCATTATATGTCCCAAGTACTGCAGCTTACGACCCTTCACGACATTGACTAAGTCTACATTTGTGTTCATCCTCCGTAGTACTTCTTCATTGGTGACTTTGTCTGTCCATGGTATCTTCAGGATCCTTCTGTACAACCATAGCTCAAAAGCCTGAAGTTTCGATAGAGTTTCTGCCTTCAATGTCCACGTTCCTACTCCGTATAGGAGCACTGGGTACAAGTAACATTTAAGGAGCCTTATTTTTGTTTTTAGGGTGAGGTCATGGCTCTTGAACACAGAGCTCTTAGTTAAGAATGCACTTTTTGTCTTTCCGATGAGACATCTAATCTCTTGAGTATTTTGTCCGACGACTCTACTAATAACATTTGAAATAATAGAAAGTTTTATCTTACCGGTTGACAGGACTCCTGCAAAGACCCAGCACTGACCATATTTAACAGGTTTTTTCTTCTTATAATACTGCTGTAAGATCTCCTTGCTGCCTATCCATTTTGTAGGAGGTGTTCCCCCACTGTGGTCTGTAGACCAGTTACCCATTACTGCTCCGTTATCGTCTGGTGAATTTACTGCGGCGGCTAAAGCTCTAAAATGTTTAATCAGGAATTATTAACCACGTGCAAATAGTTCATATTGCCAAGCAATAAATAAAAAAAATGAGAAGGTTCAAACAATTTAAAAAAGAAACAAGAATATCAAAATGCTGAGAGGAAGATACTGCAGAGAAGGAATGGAGACATATAAAAACAATACCTAATAATCTTCAGAACAAACTGTCGGGAATTCACAATTCACAATGGAATCTAATCTCTTCCCCAAAAAAGACAAAATGCATGGTCATAACAGCAAATCCAATAAGATGTAAATTGGAGCTAGAGGGTCAGAACAAGTGATGGAGTTTAAATAATGGTGGCGTCACACTATCTAGGTACGGAAGGCTCGAAACAGAAGTGGAAGATCAAGTGAATAGAGCAAACAGAGCCGCAAGTTACCTGAATGACATAATATGGAGAAATAAAAATATCGGGAAAGAAATGAAAGACAGAGTTTACAAAACACTCATCAGACCAATAATGACATAGGCGGCAGAAACACGACCCGACACAGAGAGGACAAAAAGATTGCTCGAAACAGCGGAGATGAAAACCCTTCGAAAAATAGATGGTAAGACTCTATGGGACAGGGCTAAAAGTACAGATATACGAAGGAGAAAAATAGAATGGAATCACCTCATAAGCCGAATGAGAACAAATAGAGTAGTAATAAAGTAATAGAGTAGAACGACAACTTACTAGAGGCACATTGAAAAAACAGACAGAGTCATGTCTATACAAAAAGAAGAAGAAGACAATGGAATCAGACAGCTAATTCACTGAACCGTTTGCTATTCAATCTAATAATGAATGAACTCATAAAGAGCGTTAAAAAAGGGAGAGGATAAAATCTAAAGTCTAAAGTCTAAAATCTAAATCTAAAAAGAGGATCTAAAATGAAGATAGCCTCCAAAAATTAGTTTACAGATTTAATATAAAAGCAAAAGATTTTAATATGACGATTTCGACTCAGAAAACTGGCATTGAAGGAGTAATGGAAATAAAGTAAGTACCTACCTAGGGATTACACTGTCCACATATGGACACTTTGAAAAAGAGAGATCAAGTACAAAGAGCAAATAGATTAGCAGTATGCTCTAATAGCATGAACTGTCTTTGCATCAGAAACAAGACCGAACACAGCCAAATCAAAGAGAGTACTGGAAACAGCAGAATTAAGAATGCTCGGCAGAATTACAGGAAACACACTTTAGAGACCGAATAAGGAGTGACAATATTACATCCAAATGTGCAAGATAAAAATAAGTTGACACTAAATAGAAAAAAAGAATTGAACAATCACATCAGAAGAATGATGGACACATAATCATTAAAATAGAAAGGACAAATCACCAAGGGATAGAGGAAGAGAAACTTAAACTTAAACATGAGAGAATGATTGTATAACGATATGCGATTAATAATTGTTATGGCTTTGGAAACTCGTGTGAATCAAGCCATGATTTTGACTAGTAGTCATACTGAGTGACACGCACTCTTTTACTCTATAAGTCTCAGCGGCTTTACAAAAAAGGCTATGAATGTTGGTTAATATTTAAATAATGATAAAATATCGAATTAAACGAGAAGGGAAACAATTAAACAGAACATTAGAGAAGAAAGAGTAATGAATTTATATTAATCTAGAATAATGGTGAAAGAATGTTCACCACATTTACCATATAATTAAAGATGCAACGAATATAAATAGCAACCAATTCATTACCTAGTGGTCATCACAGGATCAGCTCGTTGTCTAACTTTAGCCTTTCCCACTACGTTTACTAAGTATAAGGAACAATCTAAAATATCTTTGTCAAACTGGTCATATTTCCAAATAACTGGACGCAACCTGTTGTACGTTCCTCTCCATATTAATCCAGTATCGTTAAGAACAGCTTCTTCTCTCCACTCGCTTGATTTTAAGTATACCTGGTCGTGGACACACCAAGGGTTAAATAAAATGTAGATTTCTGAAAAAATATATAAGTGCATATGAGTTAAAAAATAATTCTTAATATAAAGCAGTATACAAATCAGCAAATTAACAACATTATAGAAATATGCGTAAACATAAGGAAGAGTAACTAAAGAAGATATTAAAGCATATATGATAAATAATGGACCAATGCAAAAAGCGGCAGATGGTGCAGCTATTGGACAGACACCAGCTACACCAGGAACTCAACCTGGTGGATATTCCTAAGCCCAAGCACCTTATGGTGGTACCAATATCATGCTGCCGCTGCGCTGGTGGCTGTTATGGCGCTCAATTCCAATCAACTCCAGTCTGCTAAGAACTTCCAGGGAAACATCTCTTAAGCCTTAAGAATAGTATAAAGAACATTACATCAGGTATATTTTATGATCGCAGTGTTTGTTTCCAAGAACTAGAAGTTTCACACACACGCTATACCAGATATTCAGTAATAATTTTAGATATTTAAATATTTCATTACAGGTTTAAGTAATTTTTTTGTACAAGACGACTCCTGGAATACTTATTAAACAAACAACATTAAGAATGCCAAAGGAAAAGGAAAGAGTAGACCAGAAACTGTAACTACGAAAAGACAGATAATAGAGAAAAAAAAGTTGAAAGGCTGATAGTTCAGAGGATAAGGTAGACTGCAGAAACTACCGCTGCATGTCAATTATTACTACTCTCAAGAGATTGACTACTACACTTGAGCTAGAACAGAAAGCAGGATTTCGAGTTATACGATCTGGCATCGACTACATCTACGCTACTACATTACGCTCTAACTAGATAGACCAGCTCCTCTATTGTATGTAGACTTGATGAAAGCTTATGATACAATACCCCTATATAGACTATGGCATGTAATGGAAAATTCATATATGTATATGTATTAATATTACACTTATGAAAGCAAACCAACGATCCTATAACGATATATGATAAAAAAAAGATTAACAACCAATTCTCCGAGAATTTTATGGTAAATAGGAGACTAAGGCAAGGCTGTAATCCATCTCAGTGGTGGCTCGTGGCCTTGGACACAGGGTCGGCAAGGTTTTTTTTGTCTCCTCATATAGGTATACCATCAAACTAAAAGGCTTAAATCATCATAGGAGATTTTGTTGTTTTTTGTTTTTTTTTATTTGATGCACTTGACATATTCTCTTGTTTCATGGTGTTTCGACAATACGTGTTGATTCTTTTGAGACAAGATAAATCCCGTTTATTTGAGGCAGAAATTGGTGGTAATAAGAAAATTGATGAACAGTTTGTTGTAATGAATTGCAGTACTTACTACATAGAATTATACATACATATTTTGTAATTCATCCCACTTTCTGAAAATATTTGGATCGGAATAATTTTTAAGTACCTAACTTGTAATAATAAATATCTTGGAAATTCTTTGGCAAAGGGAACTTTTAAATTTTGAATCGTAAAAGAGGTCAAAAATTTTCAAATCTTCAAAATTCGAAAAACAAGTATCTATTTGCATTAGTAGGTATCCAAAATTTCAAGATATACCTACTCGTTTTTCGAGATATGTATCATGTCGGTGTCTTTCTTGGGATGGTTCGGAAATATCAAGCGAATCCAAAACGTCACTGCGTATATATTGGAAACTACTATCATTACGGAAATCTCTGAGATTTTGCACCAGCTTTCGTATTCTATTTTTGGAATTAATAATGTCAGTTGACTGATTTTGAACAACAATGAATATCTTGGGCCAACTCTGTCTTAAAAATATTTAAAAGAATATTAAAAGAGTAATCATTTAATAAAGTTCTCAAACCGATTGCTTCACGTATCGAGGTATCGCCGCTTTCAAAATCGTCGCCTTCGATAATAAAATCAAAAACTTTCAAAAGCTGTTCACGAAAATCTGCTACAAATACTAAAACTACTAGAGATAATCTGCTTAGATAAAACTAACCGAGATTTAAAATTTCATCGCGTCTGACAAACTGTTCGCTGTTTTTTCGAAACAAATTTGTTCTAAAGCAGGAATCCGTGAGCTAAACTGGCAAGAAAAGACGATATTCTTTATTTTTTTACACGTAACATGCAAAACTAAATTCATTATATGCGCATCATAGTATAGTGAGTAAATAAAGCTTGTGATGCAATAGTTTTAACTTTTGCCTGGAGACCATTCAATTCACCACACATCACAGCAACGCCGTCATAAGATTGCCCCAGTTTGCCCTACCAATTTATTTTTTATATCAAAAGTTTTTTCTACAACCGTGTTAAAAATGCAATTTTTAGCACTCCATACGAGCGTTAAAAATGCTACTTTTAGGCACTAGAGCTTTAAAATATTTTTAAGGCACTGCAGTTCGTATTTACCGTATAGACAATTTTGATGTAATGTCAAAAAAATATAAAAATGGAATGGTCAGTCACGTTTAAGTAAAAGTTTTTGTAGATATTGTCCTGTAATTATGTTTGTAGAAAAAATATTGTATGATATGCGTGTTAAAAAGTACATTTTTAAGGCACTCATGTGAATTGCAGAACTCGCTATCGCTCATTCTGCAAACTTTCACATGCGTGCCTTAAATGTGTACTTTTAACACTTATATCATAAATAACTATCAATCTGTTCTTTAAAACACCAAAAATATATTCTGCCTTATTGCTTTTACTCACGTCTCTAAAACCTAAAAACCTCTCATAAATATTACCACGTAACGCGTATCGAACAACAATAATTGATAATTGTGAATGACATGATAATAAGAAGTTTCATCTACTTCCAGCGAAAAGCAAATGGTTTTCTAAATCTCAGATTCAATAACGTTATTCAAAATGTAACTATTTGATTATATGTATTAGTTCATTCTGTATTACGAATACACTTCGAATCAGAAAGTAAATATTTCTAAAACAATTTTATTAATTCTCTATAATTACTTTGATTTTTAACAAATGCTTCGATCCATCATGTCCACTAAATGATAATTCCTGACAACTTAAAAAAATTACAATATCAAACGACGTAAAACGGCGTGATTATTTTTGACAATTTCTGCCGATGCGATGCTCCAAATGAAACACCGACCGGCAGATTTAAAAGTGCCGTACCTGGCCGCTTAACCCACGGAGAGAATGTATGTATGTTCGCTTTCGCTTGCTCATCGACTTGTTATTTCGTTGAGTTTTACGTGTAAATCGTCAAGCTACGGAGAGTTGGGTACGGCTAGCCGAAAAGTCAGATGAATGGTTCGGATCATTCATTTTTTAAGAAGTCTTTTATGCGCAGAGATCACTTAACGCTCGGATTGATCAAATCCTTTTAAAAACCATGAATAAAATTCAGTCTGTATTATCTGACAGATTTTTTTTGACTGATCCATGTCCAGCACTAAATCTATCTATCTAAATGAGGCATCGAATTAATGGAATAGATTATGCTCTGAAATGGGTATTCCATTTAAACGAGAAAGCAACCTTATATTATATGCTTCATTGCGCAGACTATAGAGTAGTCATCATATAGGACAGGAAGATCTATAGTTCATAACAAAGCGATTAATACAAGAATACGAGCAATGGGGTCTAAATGTTAACTCAACACAAACTAATAAATACCTGTGCATAGAAGGAGTTGAAAACAATGAACTTAACTTAAAAGATAAAAGAAGAAGATGGAAAAGTAATTTCGTCATGTTCCAAATATACCTATCTATTTCGGAGCAGAGATGAAATGAACTAGACGCAATGAAAGAGAAATCGAAAAACGAATTCTAAAACTAAAAAAATAATAGGTGCACTGAATTCGTTACTCTGGTCAAAAAATATCTCTAAATAGAAAAAGATAACAGTATTTCTAAAAGCATTGTACTTTAGATTTATTAAGAGAAGGGAACAAAAAACCCGTTCTTCTGGAAATGGATTTATGGCACAGATTAAGATTAGCAGGTGGCCACAATGATGTACGTAACAAATGACAGACAAAACAAATCATGGACAGAACAACCACCATCTTAGAAGACATACAGCAAAATAGCTTATTTGGTACGGACATGTAGATAGAATGGCAGACCATTGCCTACCGAAGTTAATATTAGATTGGCAACCAGCTGAGCGAAAAAAAAAACGAGGCAGACCGAAAACAACATGTATTGTCGTATTGAGGAAGTTCAAAAGGCAATGTTAGAGAGAAATCTACAACCAGGAAACTGGGCCAATAAACGTGAATAAAGACTAGGAACTGGAAGGCGCAGAACTTTATAAACTGGACATCAAATATAGAATCTAAAGAAAACTACGTATATCTAACGAAAACGGTTTATTGATACACTTACTTGTTTCCCAGCTGTAGCTATATGATCCATTATCCATTAGTTTTGTATCCACTTCTAAGTTCCATTTTCCAACAATGGCATCAGCTGGTGTAGTAATTTGTATGGTTATTACACAACCTTCACTTTTCTCCAGTAGAACATTCCAAGAAAGGTTTTTATTTGGTTTCTTTAATAAAGGTACCCCTACTAACGAACCATTTCCATGGGACAGTCTTTCCTCACCTTAAAAATTTTAACTTGTATTTATGTAAACCTAATATAAATGTGTCACCTAACAGAAACAAAGGCAACAGCAAAAACTCAAGAGCAAGTTTTCGAAGAGCTTATGTTTAAAAGATGTGTATAACAAGAATATGAAATTTTCACCACAATGTTCAATTTTAGTCTAAAGAGCTCTCATCCGATCTAAGAGTCTTGATCTTAACCTATTCATGGACACGTCTTCATACGCAGACAGTCATTTCCCTTTGTAAGTGTGTATATGAAGACGTGTCCGCGAATGGATTAACCTATTCCACATATCATCATTTTTGGTTCTATTTAACGTCAGCTTTATTAACATTAGCCTGCTTGACATATCCAGCTGACTTATTGCTTCAAACTTTTTTAAAGTTATACTTCTTTACGATCGAGAGTCAAATTTTATAATTCTGGGCGCATGCGCACACAGACAGTATGTAGATATTTGCTAATCTTTCAAGTTATGTATTGATGTGATCTTGATTATTGATATGAGATAATATTCTTATATGTTACTTAATTTAATCAATGTATTAATACTAATCTAATTAATTAACCAGATCACATATCAATATGTTTTCAATCTCAGGGCGAATTATAAATTAATTACTTACTTCCGTGGCTTCTAAATATTTCTTAATGGTTCCTAATCGGGATAGAAAAGAAAAGAGTAAAAAAAATACACATATGGGTTACAATTATAATCAAAATATTTTTTATTTTATTTAAAAGGCAACCAATGCTTAATATTTGCTATTTCTTATTATTCTTAAACATAACATTTACAAATGGGAATCTTATTTCCTTTTGGTTTTCAATTGAAAGTTTTTATTAACATTTAACTATTAGGAGTTATTAGGAACAACTCTATTTAAGTTTGATGAAGCTTTTCTGATATTATTGATTATGTTATTCAATTTTTTATGTGGAATTTAATACGAAAAACCCATACATTCATGTCCAAACAAATGAGACTGACCTTTTCCTGGTGAACTGAAAATGTCCTCACACAAAACCCTTTCCTGCTATCCTTGGCTGCGATCAAACCTCGTCCTGGCTTCCAGTGATGTTCTCCTTTGAAAAACTAGCTCGAATAGCTCTCGTTCCTGCTTTTGTCGTGATGCTGTGTTCTACCTTTTTCGAAACTGCTATCAGCTACCGGGACACTCTGGGCTCAAGGAGGTTCTTTTACTCTCGACCTGGCCTACTTCTCGTTCCACGATAGATACTCCACACTCACGGAACTACACCGGCTTTCTCACTCCTCGAACACTACCGTCTACTACTCGACTTCACTTCTCGACAGCTCAAAACATTCTGATCTCTATTTGTCATTCATTCCCCTACTTTCTAAATATCCCTTCCAGATTCACAAATCAAACTTCCACCACCAACTCTCATTCGCAGTATTCCTCAAAACCAATTTTTAAACTTTCTAAATATGCTTAATGGATTTCAAAAGAAAAATAGTTAATTCCCATTCTAAAATTACTTTCTACTAATTACAAAATTTTAATGACCTATTCTCTATTTCTACTAAGTCTTATTTAGCATCGGCTAATGATCGAAACCTTCCGCGAAAAACGATAATGAACTATCATCTATTTCACTGAGTTTTATTTAGCATAGGCTAATGATCGACCTTCCGAGAAGAACGATAATGGTACGCGTCATTCACTTTGTTTATCTAAGCACATTGTTCCGAGTTTCGTACGCTTATTCTAATCACTTCTTAAAATTAAATATAACAATTTGTTGTATACAGGTTGTTCTAAATTTATATGCCCGAGGTTGAGAAAATTAAAAATATTTTATATTAAAGTGAATTTTGTTTATAATTATCAAATTTTAATTTTTATATCAAATAGAAATATAACAGTATGTATCAGCACAAATAAGTCATTAAAAGAATATATTAGTGTTTTTAGTAAATGTATTATTTATTATAATTTCTGTGTCTTTGGATTTGTCTTCCTCGGGAGTAAGATAATAAAATATCTATTATGACATTTTTGGCTTGATAGCTTGGTTGGTAGAGCATTGGACCAGAGATCGAGAGGTCCCGGGTTCAAATCCCGGACGATTCATATTCTTTTTTTTTTTTTTATTTTTGGTATTGTTTTAATAAACATTTTTTGAAAGTGGTAGGTAAGAAAGTTAGTTTAATATTTAAATAAAATACAAATAAACTGTTAACTATATTTATTTCGTTGAAATTATATAATAGAATTATAACTTCTTACGTGCGTACAAAGTACACACACATTCTTTTTTTTTCTATTAATTATATCGTAGGATTTTTTAGACTCAATACATATTGATCCTGAAGCCAGCTTAATATATCCACTCCTTCATTTAATGTCTTTTTCAGCATTCTGCTAAATAGGTTATAGCAAGTATCATGCAGAGTGAAGCTTGTATAGTTCTCGCAAAGCATCAATTCTCTTTTGTATGAATTGGAACAATGCGTGCGCCATTCTATAGTTTTGTTAAATATATGGTGACACTTGGCCATATTGATATTAGGCTCCACTTACTATGCGCAGTCAACAGCAACACACTGAATGCTTTCCCACTTGAATTGTTTTGCGTAAGAAGACAAAATCAATAACTACCATCGTATATTTGACAAACAGTACTATTGGCATCTTCTCCCATACTCTACCCAAGTAATTTAGCTAGTTACTTTCCTACTAGCCCTCCACCTGCTTTCAACATTTTCCAGTTTGCTTTTGCTCCATGGCTTTTATTGTTCTTTGGGTTTCGAATTGTGTCCATTTTTTCTTCAAATGATGAAAAATAAAGAAATGTACAAACAAATGAAAAAGTACCTGCGCTAATAGATGGCGGTTCTATTAGAGACCAACAAGCTTTTAAACTTTATAAATTTTAGTATATTTAACACATTCGCGGGCACTTCGTATATTTTTTACCTACTCAGAACATCACCATTTTTGGTGGAGGAGCGCGGTGATGTTTCTTTTTTTCTGAAAGTAAAAAATGCTTTCAGGGACACTTTCCTGACAACAAACTCGACATATATTTTATATATTTTTTGTGGGCATTGCGTTTTCAAAACAGAAGTTATATTTTTGGTGGTACACAAATTGTCTGCAATAGCAGACTTGCCCCTACACATGTGTCTGCAATTGCAGACACGTTCGCGAATGTGTTAAAAATCATTGTATACTAACCATCTAGAAATAATATGAACGAAACTCCATCCCTCTTTTCATCATATGGCCGATTAAGGGTGATATCTAATTGAAAACTCTGTCCTCTTCGGACCACCAGTTCGGGATAATACTCCCGTTCCATAACTTCATATCGGGAGGTGTGATGGAATGCGCCATTATGTTTTATACATGGATCGATATTTCTTATGATTAAGATGTCTGGTTGGGCTGGTTCGTCTGATAGGACGTTGTTGTAGATTTCACCTAAAATCAGTCAAATAAATAATAGAAGTGCTAAAATTTGTTCAAAGTTTCTATTTATTATCACTGTTAAATAATATTTTTTGAAGTTATACAGTTATACTTCTTTACGATCGAGAGTGAAATTTTATAATGCCGGGCGCATACGCACACAGACAGTATGTATGTCGTTGCTAATCTTTCAAGATATGTACAGTTTGTCTAATTTACTGACCGTTGCACGTAATTATCTATGTCAGAGATCTAAGTTGACATTGTTGCCAAAGTATAAAAAAATTGCAAACTTGGATTATACAACAAAACAAATTAATATTCAATGTAAATAAATAAAAATATTAGAAATAGAAAACTAGAATTAAACATTAAAAACAATAAATATAATAAAACAAATACTTAGAGTCAAGAATAAAAACAAATCTAAAGTGCCAATACCGCAACTGTCATATAAATGTTACCAATTTATGCCAAAATGTCACCTTCGTTCGATTACAGTTACAGTGTGTTCCGAACAAATGTGTTTCATAAAAACGCTTTATAATCCATTTATACAAATTAAACGAAACAAGTTATTGTGTATTTCTTTAAGTTAACATTAATAGAAATCTTCAAATATTATTTCTCCGCGTGTATAATAAAATATGTCTAGCGGCTGTAATTCCAGTGTACAGTGTATTCTGCCAAATGATTCTAAAAAAGAACACACCTACCGCCTAATATTTCGTGTTGGTATCATGTGACGTCACGGGCTATGACGCGGATGACGTGCAACGGTAAGTAAATTAGATGGAGTATATGTATCAGCGCTGTCAGCGCAAATAAGTCATATTATATCATATAAAAGGATATATTAGTGTTCTTAGTAAATGTATTATTTATTATAATTTTTATGTCTTTGGATTTGTCTTCCTCGGGAATAAGATATTTTATAATAATAGTAAGTATATTTAAAGTATTTTTGTATACATCACTTGGTCTATTAAATTTATCAGTATGTATGAGAAATCTTGTAACCTGTCAAAGCAAAGGGAATATAGCTCAGTGGTAGAGCGTGTGACCGGAGATCTAGAGGTCCCGGGTTCAAATCCCGGACGATTCATATTCTTTTTTTTTATATTTTTGGTATCGTTGTAATAAAATTTTTTTAAAAGTGGTAGGTAAAGAAAGTTAATTTAATATTTAAATAAAATACAAATAACCTGTTAAGTATATTAATTTCGTTGAAATCATAATAAGAGAAGTATAACTTCTTACGTGCGTACAAAGTACACACACATTCTTTTTTATTAATAAAAACGCATATAAAGACTTCGAGGAGGATGGGGAACAAGCAGGATTTAGAGCAGGTAGACCAACTGATGGCGATTTGCTTTGTGTTACACAAATTATTGAAAGAACCGACAGTATGAAGTTAGTTGCTAAATCTTTCAAATTAATGTTGGTGTTTTTAGTAAATATATCCATTATAATAATTTTTGTGTCTTTGGATTTGTCTTAGTGTTACTTGTCAAAGTGTTAAAATTTGTAACGGCTAATAATATTTTTTCCCTCAAGCTTAGGATTTAATTCCCATTTCCTGTCGCTTTGTTCTCTTTTCTATTTATGTCTATATGATTAATTTAAATTCATTTGTTTTTAAAAATTGCACATTAAATAAGCCGCTTATAGAAAACTTATCGTGGGCTGCTAAGTGTCGACGCATATGAAATTTATATAATTAATGTAATTCTAGGAGGAATTAATATTTTTAAGTGCTATATGTACATATTTGATACCTCAAGGCTATTTCGGTATATTTTATTGACATCCAACTTTACGACTTGTCTGTGTTTTGTAATAATACCCATTGGACAAAAATAGGTAACGGACGATTATTAGTTACAAAAATTTTAATCACAATATTCCACATGTCCACATGTTCCACATACAATTAATATTGTCTGAAGCTATTTTTTGGCATCCTATGCAACAGGGCCGGATTTAAGGGGTGGCAGTCTGGGCAGCTGCCCGGGGCCTCCAGATTCCGGGGGCCCCCACAAATCCCGAATCGAATGTGTTTACAGGAAATAGGAATATTTGCAATATGTTGGAATGAAATCTTCTGGACAAAGAAAATGAAGTCTGCTGGCTGCTGGACAAACAGCACAATACGTATTCTCCAATATCCAAATATTGACCTTAATTCAGGAGTGGCGGCACTTAGATCACTTAACGAATTTATGTTCTTTTAAGGAATATTCGACTGACTCCACTGGGTTATGGAACATCTCTAGAGACTGAAATTACAAAATCAGAGAAATTTAGGACTCAAAATTTTATCGCTCTTATAGATCACTTCATTTCGTCTTTAAGTCAGAGGCTTTCTGCATATGAATCCATTCATTAAAATTTTGGATTTTTACATCATTTGGAAAATTTAACTCCAAATGAAATTGAAGCTCACTTACTAAAACTTACCGACTGGTACAACAATGCTTTAGTTGAACACCTATAGGTGTCGAACTGGTATACCTAATTTGTAGAGTTTTTCAGTTCATTTAAAGAGGAGGTTGGCTCATCAATAATAGGTAAGTAAAGAGCTTCAAATGTACCGACTGATAAAAGAAAATAATGTGAATGGTGCGTTTTCAAACGTTGAGGTGAAACTTCGTTTATATTTAGTTCTGATGCTAACTAACTGCAGTCAAGACAGATCATTCTGAAAACTTACGTTAATTAAAAATCGGTCTACGATGAATTGGTGAGCCAAGAGCGTTTGAATCATATCTCTATAATAATGAGCATTGAACACGATGTTTTAAGATATTTAGACATGTCCGACATAATCAAAGAATTTTCAATTAAAAAATCTGGAAAAGTATCGTGACTTTAACCATGCATCTTAACTATGTTTATTTTTAGTATTTTACTGTAACAAGATAAAGCCTTTGTATTTTTTATTATTTAAAAATATATTGATAAAAGTAGATCAACATTTTTTTAATATTGTTCTGAAGCTATTTATTTGTGGCATTTATGTAATTTACTATTCTAACTGGGAAATAAGCCACAATTTAACTTGAAAAATGAATTTACATACTAACGTTTCGGCTTCCACTTCGGACGTCATTATCAAAATACAAAATATGAATTTTATATAAATGTACCTACATCAATATTTCGTATTTTGATAATGACGTCCGAAGTGGAAGTCGAAATGTCAATAAAATCATTTTATCGTGGCTGAATGGATCAAGCAATCTAAGAAAAAAATAGTTTTTCAAGTTAAATTGTGGTTTATTTCCCAGAAATAGTATTTTTTTTAATTTCTAAAAGAGAAAACCCTGTAGTTGACTATGTAGGTACAATAGTTATAACAATAATTTTTTTAATGGCAGGGTGTAGGGCCCTACACCAATTCTGCCCAGGGGCCCCCACTGCCTTAAATCCGGCTCTGCTATGCAATTTAGGTACTATTTTAGAGTAGAATATTTCAATAGTATATAACGCGCTATAAGAAGTAGTCACAAGTGTCATTTGCCGTTATTATTGTTGTCTTTCGTTTTTGAAATCTATATCTATAGTATAATAAAAATAAATTAGAGGGAATCAGTAAAATTTCAAGCGTTCAGACAAAAATAGGAGGGGTAGGAAAAATAGAATAAGTCAGAATAAATTAGAGAGAGATACGATTAATAACACTGGGGAACACATTTTTTGTTGAGTTAGATCTGACACTTGTTTTTCGCTAATTTTTGGCGTCCGAATCTAAGAATAACCTCAGATTTTGTCTATCACGTCAACTTTTTAAACTGAGGTGCCCATTGAGTGGTCATATCTTACTTTATGAGGTGCCCATGCTTTATCTTTATCACCAAGTTTCACTTTAAAATAGGCAAAATATGCTTGTCTGATAAACGTACTGATGTTTGTCCTTTGACTGGGAATGGTAAAACTGCCACATATATAACAAAACGAATGTGGCCTATTTTCGCACTTACGACGTGTAGGAGCAGAGGTAGCCATAAGGAAACGATTCGGTTCAAACACACTAAGTAGTTCTATACACTTCAGTAACGAAATAGTAAATACTGCTAACCGACACACAACGTTTTACCACAATATTAACTGAGTATAACAGACGTAACTAAAAAAGAACATGCATGTCTAGACCAGTTACAGTTATCAGCGCGTCATTCCTCCCACCCACATAGAAAACGAACGTGACGTGATAGAAGAAAACTAAAAACAGTTTTAAAGCCAGCATACCTAATTCTATAGAAAACAGCTAAAAAATCTAACTCAACAGAAATTAAGTTTCAAATTGTTCCCCAGTGTAATTACATTTTTATAAAAAAGAATTTTTTATAATAAAACGTTTTCATTATTTATAGGACCCAATGTAAAATTAATAACTATTTTGTTGTTTCAATTTCTGCCATAAAAGAATTTTGTAATCGACTATTTTAGAGGCTTATTTTCTCTAGCGGATTTAAACTCATATAAACCAAAGAAAATATTTTAAATGGTACCTATATAATATATAATATTTATATATATATTATAATAATTAACTTATAAAATATAAACTTTAGGGCCGGTTGTTCCAACGCTAATCAAAAATGGAATCCACTGATCATTATCAAATATTTAATTACAATTATATTTGATTAAGCGTACTTCTGACAGATGTCACATTTTGAGGTTATGTTGACTGATTTATTTTATTATTTTGGTTTAATTTAAAACAAACCACAATTAAACTCTTTCTGATATTACTTTCTTGCTTTTACTTACAAATCAATAATAATAATAAGCAACTTTTAATGATTTAAGAGCTGCGGCTATATTTTAATTACTGCTTTACCTACAATCAATGAATGATTAGTGTTTTACATATATTTTTGATGTCTTGATTTGATCCCCATCAAGAAAATTGATTACAATAAACTAATTGATTATAATCAACTTCTTGATTAGCGTTCGAACAACCGGCCCTAAGTATATTAACTTTTAATTATTTATTTAAAAAATTAAAAAAAGATACGCAGCAGCCGGGTTTCGAACTCGGGACCTCTCGATCTGCAGTATAACGATCTACCACTTAGCCACCATAATTTGTAATGATCGATTTGTTGACGTACTTTAAAATGGAATCTAAATGTCATTGCATTTAGATTCCGTTTATCCAGATGAAATTCCATTTATCTAGATTTATCCATAATGAAAAACTTGGAACGAACATGTAAACCGAATGGAACCAGATAGATTAGCGAACATCTGTAAAAACAACAAGCCGTATAGCAGAAGACCCGTTGGAAGGCCGCCGAAAATGTGGAAATACAATGTACAGTCAACAACAACTGAAACAGAATAAGATGCAGACAAACAGGAGTAATCCTAGTCGCACGAAGAAGAAGAAAAATATGTATCCATTTAATAGCAGTTAAATATTTCATTGCTAGCAAGTTCTGAGCTATTCTGAAAATTTCAGGTGCCTAGGTAGCCTAGAACTCTGTTTAAAATGGATAACAAAATTTGCAGAGATGGTGACAAAGACGAAGCCAAGTATATAAAAGGTACATTCCATGTCAAATCACTCAGGCAAAAACTTTTGGATCTCCGATTTGTCTGAAAATTGGTATATAGCTTCTGCGGGACGTAAAAATAAGATATTTAAGGTCAAAAAATCTTCTTCTTTTTTCTCAAAATGTTATTTTATGCGATTTTACAGTGATTTGGTGTTTATTTAAACAAATTTGCATTTTCTGTCGTAAAGTATCACTGAAAAACATAATATTTTAATGGAATTATACACATAGAAAGACTACATATACACATATAGAACATAGAAAGGACTCAAAAATGTCATTATATGGCATTATAACAAGTTATTTTGAATCAAAACAAGTTTGTGATCAAATTTTATAGTGTAAAAAACGTTAAAATACCGTTTTTTACATTTTCCTCCATTCCCAAAATACATCATCATCGATTTGGCTGAAAATTTGCCAACAGATAGCCAAAAGATAGGACTTTAAGTGGTTAGAAGGATTTTAATTATATTACAATACGAAAAAAGTTACATGCAGTAATATCAGACTCAAAAGTATATATTGGCCAGTCGGGATAGCATTTGACCTTGAATGCCGAGCTGCCCAAAATTTTATTTTTCTGATCTTTAGGGGAGTCAATAGTAGCCTAAATTTAAAATCATGAATGAATTCCTCCGTTACGTTAGCCGCCATCTTGATTTTAAAGGAGAACCTGTTTTGCTCAATATCTCCGCCATTTTTAACTTTTTGACAAAAATGGTAGGAACTGAAATTGTTCCAAATAAATCGTATTTACAATTATTACAATTTCTTTTTAACAATTTTTGTCGTGAGGTCGATATTTTCGAGTTAATTGTACTTACAGTAGACGCATATATTTTTGACTATAATATTGCATGTAACTTTTTTGGTATTGTAATATAATTCAAATCCTTCTCACCACTTAAAGTCCTATGTTTTGTCTATCTGTGGACAAATTTTCAGCCAAATGGATTAGGATGTATTTTGGGAATGGAGAAAATGTAAAAAATTTTAACGTTTTCTACACTATAAAATTTGATCAAAAGCTTGTTTGGAATCAAAGTAACTTGTTATAATGCCATATAATGACATTTTTGAGTCCCTTCTATTAAAATATTATGTTTTCCATTGATACTTTACGATAGAAAATGCAAATTTGTATAAATAAACACCAAATCACTGTAAAACCGCATAAAATAACATTTTGAGAATAAAAGAACAAGATTTTTTGACCTTAAATATCTTATTTTTACGTCCCGCAGAAGCTATATACCAATTTTCAGACAAATCGGAGGTCAAAATTTTTTTTGCTCCAAAATTGAGTGATTTGATGTGGAATGACCCAAAAACGTTTTAAAATAGTAGAAAGTAAGAAAAATTGAGTGCAGTGACTGTAGGTAGGGGGTAATAGACAGTCTACCTGGTCATATGGCGACTGGTAAAATCACTAGTTTATAAATAAAATATTACAAATCGACCAATTCTGATTTTTATTATTTGCCTTAGTTTGTACAAACATTTTTTTTCTAAAATTGTCACCAAATTGCTGACGCTGTCAGCTTATCTATTTTATACTAATTTATGCATTCGCACATAAATTGCTATTATTATTAACAAATACGAGGACACGTTAGACAATAAAACTAATATTTTTATAGACATTTTTATAATGCATATAGTCTAAAATTTTGTGATATCGGTTACTAATAGTTTTATTTTTAGATAGTACATATATCAAGAAATATTAATAATTCAAGGCAATATCGATGCATATAGCATATGGTTACTATACCAATCAATTATTTTTAGTTCAAAGTGGTTTATTTGAAAATTTTTTAAATGGAACAGAGTATAACGAGAAATAATAAGTAGTACATAGCTATACTTTTTTACGACCAGTCCAGCGTTTTACTACCTAAAAAAATAAAATGTTGATTTTAAGAATATGTAGGTATTATAATCTTCGTCATTTATATATAAATGAAAACCTTCCTCATGTATTTTGTGAAAAAAAAATAAAGTATTTATATGAAAAAAAAAAAAAATAAAACTGTAGGGAGTATCAAGAGAACAGACGCTTTGCGGTATGCCATACCGTTCAAAAAATATGTTTTGTTGTAAAACTTGTTTACAAAACCTAGAAAAATCCTTATATTCCTTAGAAAACCATCTGTGTACCTTCGAGTGGTGTGTAATTTTGTAATACCTGTTCCCAACTGCAGTTTTAGTATTGTTTTGAGTCTTTAAGCTACGCTGACATAAAGTTTTCTTGTGGTATCAAGTACCCATGTCAATATTTACGTTTCTAAAGTTAAAAGCAGTCCATTCAGTATTCTTTCGCCATTAGTATGGCAACAATTTCATCCAGTTGTTCTAATTTCAAGTAGGTACTTTCAACATTATTTTATTATTTTTTAGTTAAGATTACTCGTTTTTTTTTTGTAATCGAGTTTATAAAAGATTTTGTAAGAACCTCCACCATTTTTTTAATATGATGCATGCGTTCATAATTTACTTGGAAAAATAAAGTTCATTTTATTTGGAGCAATACCTATTTTATTCTACAACAGTGTGAAAAGTTATTCCATACTTGATGTAAAAAAACAAATACAGTGATATAAGAGAAATTCATATTGAAATCAAAGGAGAATAGGCACCGGTATGACATACCGCATGTCAAAGTCTACGTCCTAAAACATCCACTTCAGTAGTTAAGGTTTTAGGTCTGGATCCCGCGTATGAAAAAAAGGTTGATTAATAGCAAGCTGACACCGCACACCGCACACATCTTATGGAAAATATAAGGTCACTCAAATTCAATAAAATTTATACGAATAGTTTCGTCTTAAATTAACGGTCAATTCTTATTATTGCGCCAACTCTTAATTATGATTAATTACGGCGCAAATTGCAATAGGGAACTTGCACATTTTTTTATTAGATAATAATGTTCAGTTTTGTTTAAAAATGAGATTTACAAAATTTCACCCTTCAAAAACTCGTAATAACTTAGAAATACATATTTAAAGTCTTCAGCGGTATAAAATAGTTCAAACGGCACGTGACGTCACATAGTTTTGCATTAGTTTTTATTATGGTTATATTTCGCTGTGTCTAGGTACACGCTAACGTGTACGCAAATAAAAAGTTAGGTAGACGCGAATTAAACTTCATCAAGCCAGTGACGTCATTATTTAGCTTGCGCAGTTACTATATATTTTGGTATATGCTATTTTGATATGTTTAGTGTTTGTTTGATGGAAACATATTTGTTAAGGGAAGGGAAGCAGAACTATTCAGATGTTTCAAACTTAATTGTAATAAATAAATGTGTATATATAAAAGTATATATTTAGGTTAGCAAAATAATTATATGTATTTAGTTGACATGACATGCAGGTACAAAATATTGTTAAAATAATTTTTATACATAAGTGAATTATTATAATCAACTATTCTAAATGCAAAATAAGCCACAATTTAACTAAAAAAATTATTTTATTAACGTTTAGACGTCCAAATCGGATGTCATTATCAAAATACAAAAATTATTCAGATTAAATAAATTATTGGAAAAATTTTTTTACTAAGCAACAACATTTTTGTTTAATTTAATAATATTTTGTATTTTGACAACGACATCCGGTTTAGAAGTCGAAACGTTAATAAAATCAATTTTTTAGTTAAATTGTGGCTTATAGCTGGAATAGTTGATTACAAAAATGCCACAAGGATAATAGCTTCAAAACAAGTTAATTATTATTGTGAAAGCTTTAGGTCTTCCTTTTATTTTAATCTTTTACGGTAATAGTATTTCATTTATAACTAAAAAAAAATATATTAATTTATAGTCTCTTATCTTTTGCGTACTGTTTTAAAATGTTCTTAGACTCATTAAAAGAACTAAATAATTGTCCGCACTACGTAGTTAATTTAAAAACAAACACTAAACAAATAAAAAATAAGAAATCACTGACACTCTAACTTTTTTATTTGCGTACACGTTAGCGTATACCTAGACACAACCTTATATTTAGGTATATTCTTCTTCTCATTCTTTAGTTTATTGGCCTCCACCTACTTGGGTATTTGCCAAGCTCATCGTCGTGGAATAAGTCAAAAATATTTATATTCTAATGACATTTATCGTATGTCATTGTAATAATATATACCAGTTTGTTAAAATTGTAGTTTTATACTGTTTTTGAAGGAAAGGAACGAAGGTTTACTATTGAAAATAAAACCATTTTGTAAAAGTACAAATTTTCTATGAATAGGTCAAACGATCAAAAACACTTGTAACGTCACATAAATGTATTTTCTACTGACGTTTATAACGTCTAATTTAAAATTCTGTTTACTTTCATAGAGGTATATATTAACATAGAGGGAGCCTACCTTCCGCGCTTCCTGACGACAAGATCTCAGGGACTGGTTTGCTGCATCTCCTTCTAACACATTGTATCGAGAATCTATAATGACATTCAGTGTGAATATAGGCACGGAAGAGGAGGACAACTGTAGCAGCTTTACTATGCGTAAGAGTGAAACAGCACTAATCCAAATAAAAAAGATGGTGTCGTCACTTCGCTCTGAATGACACTCTCTCTATGCTAATATTTAACTCTATGTTTACTTTATTGGAAAAATGTAAATGTAAAGCCAAGTGACGTCACGATGCGTTTTGGACCACCTGTTTGAATTTGAATTTTTAATCGTCTTTAGGAGCCAAACGAAAGACAAACAAAACTTGTTTATCTTTGATACATGTTTTAAATTATGTTCTGGTATGATTTATAACATTTTTTTCGAATTTAAAAATTTATGCAAGTTCCCTATTAAAGTTTATCGAAATCACATTTTTGGAGTCCATAAACGTGTCAGTTACAATCACTATTGCTCTGGGTGCTATTCAAAACAGCTTAAATCCCGCTGAGCCTAAGCGGATTAGTGAAACTATTATAATAAGATGCTTAAGAGCCCCAGAAGATTTATGAAGTACCGATAATTTGGGCATTTTAAAATATTTTCCCTCTCTCTAACTTATGTACCTACCCATTTGATTTCAGATTGATTTATATCAATTTCTGCTCTTATTATTGAAAATTAAGAGTTGGCGCAATGATAAGAATTGACCGTTAATTTGAAACTAATCTATTCATATAAATTTTATTGAATTTGAGTGACATTATTTTTTCCATAAGATGTGTGCGGTGTCCATAAGATGGTGGTAAAAAAAACATCTTTATGTGGTATTAATCCTGGAGATGGTCGAGGTTTGTTATCTCCACCAAGCAAGAAGACTGAAAAAGAGATGGACGTTGTGAGAAAGCACATTCTTTCCTACCCCCATTATGAAAGTCATTATTGTCGGCAACGAACTACAAAGAAGTTTCTGTCACCTGACTTAACAATAACTAAAATGTATGAAATGTACAAAGAATTAAACGATCGCCCAGTTTCACTAAAATTATACAGTATGTCCCTGTAAGTTGTATCCATATGGAAAACTTTCTTATTATTAATTTTACGAAAAAAAGTTATTTTTTATAAAAAGTTCTGCATGGTCCAAAATCCAAGATTTAATCATCAGATATTAAATTTTATGAATGTTATACGAGGTATGTCAAAAAGTTTGAATTTCACTCAAGAGTAAATGTTTGTATCACGATTAGTTTACCGTGAATATACGATGCTATTAAATATTACTTTGGCAAATTAAAGAATATTCGACGACATTTTCTGATAGAACTCTTTATTGATTGCTATACGTCTTTACAGATCAAAGTTTTGTTCGCTACTACTCACTAAAATTACAAAAATCTCTCGCCCAGAAATCCCGTGTGGTGGGGAAAGCAAAAATGTCTTTATCTCTTCTACAAAATTTCACCTTAGAAAAAACGTAATTAACAAATCGTCATCATTCATGCCCCGGAATCTTATATGAACAAACTGGGGAATTTCCCCAATCACTTTCACTACCGTCAGCTAATAAAGAGAAATGACAGCCTATCTCGCTCACGAAGACTTTAACCAATCATTTATGTTAACGCCATATCTGAATGTCATAAATAAAATAATCAAACGAGGCTTAACTCGGCAATGTCAATTCTGTCAAAAGTAATGACAGTTAGTGGAAAAAATTTTCCATTAGTTTACAGTTTTTATTTTTTATTGTATTACCTTTAACGATTTGTTCTTAGTAATTTCAATTTAAGTTGGTTCCTTAACCTTCGTTCATAAAGTGTAGTTTTGTTTTAGTTACGAAACGAAAGAACTTTTGTGTTGTTTTAATAAAAAAACTGAACATGGTTTATTATTGTTGTGTACCGTTGTGTACAAATCATAGAAAAGTTAGAAAAATGCATAGATAGGTAAATAGTAATTAGTTTATAATTTTTTTATCTGAAACAACAAATAAATACACGTACCTATATTTAGAAAAACATTGTCATAACTTTTTTTATATCCCTTTTCCTTACTAAATTTTACAGCAAAAATAACATATTTTTGTAACTTGGGAATTCCGAATAATTTATGAGGATTACTTAGATATTATTTAAATAAAATACTTTAACAAGCTTAGTAAGTTCTGGTATTTTATTTTAATAATATAGGTGAGAAAGAAGATATTTTAATTAGTAACGAAAGGGCCCGCAAGAGGCGCTGAACGGATGAAATTAATGCTTGTCCATTTAAATTTCCCGCCAAATGGTGATTAGTTAACACTACGGTCGCAAGTGGCGAAAGGAACCAAATTTTTACAGTGAGTTGCCTATCTATCCGGTAATACTATATTATTAATCTATGGTCATCATTGTCCTTCCACGAAGCAGCAACATAGCTTGCCTCGCACAAACTTTCTAACTACCTAACTTTATAAAGAGAATCAGGAATACAATTGACAAATATTACCCAGAACTATGGGTAAGAATGAATGTATTTTAATCTATTAAGTGATTTCTCGAAAATAATTTACCCAAGCTTTAGGAATACTCTGATATGCATCTACATGTAAAATAAAATTGAAACAAAAATTAACTAAACCATAAGGAGACGGAACAGTAAAGTAGCATTATTTTTCACAATATTGAAAATTGCTATTATGAAAAGTTGTTTGTAATTAAAAACTATATTCTAATATGCAATTACATCCATCTAATTGAAAAAAAATTTTTAGAAAAATTATGGATTATTTTCAGTTATTTCAATTCTAATAACTCTTTTATTATTAATTTTACGAAAAAAAGTTATTCTTAATACAAAGTTCTGTATGGTCTAAAACCTAAAATACAACTATCTTATATCAAATTTTATCAATTTTTTACGAGGTATGTCAAAAAAGATAAATCTCGATCAAAAGTAAAGTACCTTTATCCCACATAACAATGATGTTCGCATCACGTTCTAAGCATATCCTACCAACATTCGTCGAAGTATATCCTTTTTAGTATATGCGTAGTACAAGCATAGCATGTACCATAAAAAACATTCTAAATTTCATGTTCTTTGCATGTGCTTCGAAGAATATTCTTGCACCGAATATACTGAGCACATTCGTGTATTACGTAGTATCTCGGAATGTTCGTAAAAGTTTATTCTTAGAATATACCTTAATCGAATATTCTTAGTATATGCGTAAGTATATGCTTAACACGTACTTGTATATACTTTTAAAATATCTAAAAAATAATATACTGTATGTACGTACCTATAGGAAGAAGAATAATGTTAGCCTATATAGATTATCAACTTCGCGTTAAGAATAATTAATAAAATTTAGGTATTTTGATAGGTACTACTGAACTATCTAATTCATTTTTTTTAAACCGTTTTAATTGTATGGTAAAAAAGTTTAAAACTTAATTCTATTGAAGAAAAATGAGAAATTCTCGTTCCTTTTTGAATTGAAATGAATATAATACTATTTTGATTTGAGTTTATACCATAAGTATTTTTACCTATAATTTTCGGGAATCCGGAAACGGCTATTCATTGTCATTCTGACCCCTTGCATTGCATATTATTTTATACCTGCACAAGGGAAGGGGGTAGGTAACGAAAGGGCAAAATATGAAAATAGTTTCCAGAGTACAGTTAGGCATTTATGTTTACGCTGTTAAGACGAAGCGAAGACGAAATATTTCTAGCTACAAGGACTAAAATATTTTTAAGAACATAAAAAGCAGCTTGAAAATAATAAATTCATATTGGTACTTCAATATTTCCTAAATACCTAGTAAGTAAAAGTATGTATAATGTATATAGATATAGTCTGTTCGCTAAACTCAGACGCAACTTCCTAGATATTTTAGTCGGTAATTTTGCCAATTTTAGTAAAATTGGCAAAAAATAATTACTAAATAGTTAATAATCACTAAATAGTTAGTAATTTTGCCAATTTTTGCAAAATTGACAAAAAACAAAAAAATTATCGACTAAAATATCTAGCCAGTTGCGTCTGAGTTTAGCGAACCGACTATACCTATAAATTTTAGTAATTTACATACATATTATATATATTTGGCTATTATATAATTATATAAGCAGCATTTTTATTTTGATGTGCACATAATAACTAAATATATTACTTATATTTTATATATAGGCTACTTACCCATATAATATTTATTATACATAGGTACCTATATAACATAACTAAAGTTTATATATTTTATACTTACTTTTTACGTAATATTGTAGAATGTAATAACTACATTCTCATATGTAATTAGAATATGTAAATAATATTAGTAAAACCTAGGATGAGATTGGGTGATGTTGAAATACTTCTGAGAAATACAGCACATCCTTGGAATATTCTTCCCATATACTAAAAATATGTGCGATAGTACATTCTAAGTATATAACTAGAAGGTATATAGCACTTCCTTGGAATATTCTTCCCATACACTAAAAATATGTGCGATAGTACATTCTAAGTATATAACTAGAAGGTATATAGCACTTCCTTGGAATATTCTTCCCATATACTAAAAATATGTGCGATAGTACATTCTAAGTATATAAATAGAAGGTTTATAGCACCTCCTTAGAATCTTCTAAAAAGTATGTTCTTGGTATATACTGAAAAGAAGTGCGGTAGTACATTCTAAGTATATACATAGAACGTTTAAGTACTGTAATGTAGTATATACTCAGTATATGCTCTGCACATTCGCAATGGTAATTACGCATATTCTAAGTATATACTTTTTCTGAAAAGTATGTTCTATGAATCTACTAAGAACATGAAATTGTTATGTGGGATAGTTCAGAATATTTCAATTAGAAGGATGTAATTACATACTGAAACACAATTTTTAATTCTTAAGAGGAAACAGTAGCGATCAACAGGTAGCGAAAATGAGTTCCAAGATTGCGGCTGTAATTTTGAATATTTTTTCGAGATATTTGGCACACTTATTTGTAATATAATAAAGAATGGCGGTACAGAGACCAATTTGAAAAATATATTAATATGTGGAAATTACTCTGTAATTAAATACAATATTAAAAAAGCGAGCCTGTACCGCCATTAAGAAGAGCAAAAAAATACGCTTTCTTTAAATAAACTTTTTTATCCGATGACTAGATTTTGTGTCATTTTGGAACTACTAAAATTTTTTATTTCATTAGTAGTTCCAAAATGACACAAAATGTAGGCATCGGATAAAAAAGTTTATTTGAAGAAAGTGTATTTTTTTGTTCTTCTTAATGGCGGTACAGGCTCGTTTTTTTAATATTGTATTTAATTACAGAGTAATGTCCACATATTAATATATTTTTCAAATTGGGCTCTGTACCGCCATTCTTTATTATATTACGAATGCGTGTGCCAAATATCTCAAAAAAATATTCAAAATTACAGCCGCAATCTTGGAACGCGTTTTGGCTACCTGTTGATCGCTACTGTATCACCTTTAACTTTTCATAATAACAATTTTCGATATTGTGAAAAATAAACGTATTTTACTCTTGAGCGAAATTCATATTTTTTGACATACCTCGTATAAAATTGATAAAATTTGACATAAGATGGTTGTATTTTAGGTTTTAGACCATGCAGAACTTTTTATTAAGAATCAAGTTTTTCGTAAAATTAATAATAAAAGAGTTATCTGAATTGAAATAACTGAAAATAACGTTAGTTATCCATAATTTTTCAAAAAAAAAATTTCAATTATAAGGATGTAATTGCATACTAGAATATAGTTTTTAATTCCAAACAACTTTTCATAATAGCAATTTTCAATATTGTGAAAAATAAAGCTATTTTACTCGTGAGTGAAATTCAAACTTTCTGACATACCTCGTATAATATTCAAAAAATGTAATATTTGCTGGTTAAATCTTAGGTTTTGGACCATGAAGAGCTTTTTATGAAGAATAACTTTTTTTCGTAAAATTAATGATAAAAAAGTTTTCCATAATATGGATACAACTTACAGGAACATACTGTATAGTAAAACTTTTCATGACTTGAACTTGGCTTTTGAGTAACCGAAACAAGACACTTGTTACAAGTGTGATTTGTTGCAAATGAAATTAAATGTAGCAGATGACGATGACGATGACAAAGTTCTAGTGACTAAGGAGAGGGATGATAAGTTAATAGCTTAAGGGTGTCTAGTCGGACAAACTTTGATATATGGGAACACTGGAACAGGGGAAGTTTTAATTGTGGAACAGGTTAAAAATTTGGAACGGTCAGACCACGAAAACGCCACATGTATTTTGTCCGACAGAACAGACTTAAACTCTTCGAACAGAGATTAAACTCTCATGCAAAAATCAGACTGCTATTTATCACCAAATGGGCGTTTTAATGAGTTTTAACATGTAGAATATGTCAAATGACAGAAATTATGACAGGTGATAATTAGCAGTCTGATGCATGAGAGTTTAATCTCTGTTCGGAGAGTTTAAGTCTGTTCTGTCGGACAAAATAAATGTGCCGATTTCGTGGTGTGACCGTTCCAAATTTTTAACCTGTTCCAAAATTAAAACTGCCCCTGTTCCAGTGTTCCCATATATCAAAGTTTATCCGACTAGGCACCCTTAAGCTATTAACAAATTTTCAGCTTGCTATTAATCAACTTTTCTTTCATACGCGGGATCCAGACCTATTTAATATGGTCAACTTTGCTCATTAATATGTGGCAAACACATTCACCTTTGTTGACAAATAAATTGGTCCTGTGTAGGATGATCGATTTTCTCAGATTATTGTTGTTTTCAAAATAACATTACCATGACCCCCATTGCCCCGTTTGTCAGACGTTCCGTGACGTTTACAATATTTTCTTATCGATAGTGACTAAGACACCTATTATATCAAAATTCAAAGTTCATATTTATCTTAATTGTTGTTTGGCGAAAATTAATATTAAGAAAGGTTATCGCCGATTTGTAATGTCTAAATTTTGCCTGTTACAATAAGACACTTCTATTTATAAACCAGTATTTATGGATACTGAAATATTGAATTTTATTGGTTTTATTGATGGTGCACAATACCTATTAACTTGTTTTCGGGACGACCTTGCTATCAAAGGTGACAAATTGTTGAAGTTGGCAAATAATTTTATTAATCCGTACCAAAATGATATTTTCTCGAAAAATATTTGTTTTTCTCTAATCTAGTAGTTATTTTTGTTACAAAATATTACACAGGCTCTGTGCCTATTACATAGAAAATAAGAAAAACACAAAGTTTTATCAAACTAGATTACCCTTATCCGGACAGGTCACATTTTTGAACATAAATTGAAAGGTCTCGTCTCAAAGATGATTGTATTATAATCCCAATACATTTTTGTCATTTTAATGTAAGATATTAATATTTATTTAAACAAAATAACCTTATTCAAACTTTTAAATATGCTAAATTATATATCCATTGTTACAATGTCGTACTGGCTTATATCGGAAAAGAAATGAATGGCAGAATTTACAAAACAGTCATCAGACCAATAATAATATAAGCGACAGAAACACCACCCGACACAGAGAGGACAAAAAGATTGCTCGAAACAGCAGAGATGAAAACTCTTCGAAAATCGATTTTAATACATACTCTATGGGACAGAGCGAGAAGTACAGATAACATGAATAACTGGGTAAGAAACAGAAGAATGGAATGACCACATAAGCCGAATGACAACAAATAGAGTAGTAAGGACAGCGAGAGACAGTTCCCCAATAGGAAGACGATCAGTGGGAAGACCACGAAAACGATGATTCGTGTTAACTACATAGGTAGATACATATTTTATAAAATATTGAAAAAAAAATCAAGATTATCATCTGCAGCAATCACTGACCCTCTTCATGTTCATGTTTCCTTGTTTAGTGCAGAAATTATCGTTATTTTGTTGTACAAGACCCTCAGTATATGGGTTAAACCCTCAGTTTAACACCATCTAAGTACCTATCTTTACGTTTGCTTTTTTATCTTCTATCTTCTGAATGTTCGTGGTCAACAGGTGAATTATCTTCGTTATCATCGACATTTTTATCCGATGATTCTTAATTACTCTCGTGATTATATTTTATACCGCTATATCACTTTCATAATAGTTTTTTCAAAATCTGTAGAAATACATAGAGCAACTAGCCATAGCTCACAATAACGATAGGAGGTATCGTCTCACAAACTACGATAACTTTATTTTATCCTATATTTCAGGCACAAGTTCTCGTATACTGGTTAGAAATTCATAAAAAGGTTAATTGACCAGTCGGTGTGTAGGAAGCGTTGCCAACTTGTCGGATACGGATTTATAAATAATAATAAATGTATATTGAAGATCGTCTCACAGACGAGACCTTTCCGATTAAGGGTCAAAGACGAAAATAATAAACTTTTAGTGTAAATATTAGCAGATGATATTGTGCTAATAGGATAGATGAGGCCAAAGAACTTTTAAATTAGCTCTACCTTTCCTCGCTAGAAGGGGGATTGAAAATAAATATATCTAAAACCCATATGATGACAAATCTTGTTGTCAGAGAAGAGATATGCGTAGGTACAAGATACATAGACCAGTTAATAACTTATAAACATCTAGGTCATGAGATTCGCATAGGAAAAGACAACCAAACCATTGAGCTTCTATGAAGTATAAGACTGACTTGGGCAGCCTTTGGCAAGCTGAACCATATTTTCAAATCTTCTGACATATCAATATGTCTTAAAAGAAAAATCTTTAATCAGTGGACATACAACTTTATGGTTTAACCATGACCAGGAGAACAGTGCAAAAGATGCATGTGTCTCAAAAAGCAATGGAGCGTGCTATGTTGGGCGTTTCACTACGAAACAAGATACTAAACAATCAGCTACGACAAAGATCTGGAGTGGCTGATGCAGTAGAAAGAATAGCAACACTGAAATGGAACTGGGCAGGTCACGTGGCTCGAATGACAGATAACAGATTGACAAAGCGGATACTGAAATGGAGACCAAGAGATGATGCCTACCGAAGCAGAGGTCGTCCACCAACAAGTTGGACTGATGATCTAAAACGTTGTCATAGCAATTGGATGCAGGAGGCATAAGATCGAAATAGATGGAAAATTATGAGGCAGATCCACGCCCAGCAATGGACATAGATCGAAGATCGGACCAGCGAAGATTGAATTATAAGTGTACGAAAAAGATAAAAAATAAGCAGTATGTACTTAACACAAAAGTAACGAATTTTCTGTGAGACTCTGGGCGCAGAAGCGAACTACGAGCAGAAGAAAACTCAGAAATAACTGACTCTCTTAAATTACCAAAAAGTAAAAATATAAAGGGAACGAGCAGATTAGGGCTTCCAATCCCGCAGCCTGAGTTCAATCTCGGTATTTGCGGGACTAAGAATTTTCAATCCCGCGGGATCTCGGTATTTGCGGGATCCCGCATATTGAAAATAGTCATATTATTATAAGGCAAATAAAACAATAAATTAATCAACTAACTCCACATTTATTTAAGTATTACTAATAGTATGAGATCACAACTGTTTTTTCTTCACAAAAAACAGTAACAAATACAGGAAAAACAAAAATCTATCTTCAAAAAATACACCAACAAAATTTAAAAAAACAACCAACTGAATTTCAACTGAAAATTAATAATATAGTGTACTAATTTAGTTGCTATATTACTTAGCTATAAGTTACTATTATTTAGCTTAGCTAAAGCTTTCAATTGAAATTGTTTGCAAAGGAAACACAACATATTGGATGGTATGAATAAAAACGGAGTATAAACTACAAGTACGTTCTCATGAGTATGACATAAAGTATAAGTTTATACTACATTTCATATGAATAAAAATATGTTGATGTGATGAGTTTCTGCTCACCGTACATAAGAGTAGATATTACCGCGTGGAGTATGTACTCCAAAATCTAAACTGTCATCTGCCAAAATCCTGGGTATTTTAGACACAATATAGCCAGCAGCAGAAAATTCCCATTCGGCTTCCATTCGTCGACGTTATTCCTTTTTAGGCTTTATATATAAATGTAAGATATTTTCCCATTGACTCGCCAGATTCATAGAGTAATTTCTATTTTAATAATGGACTCAAGTGTATTAGCTCGAGATGGCGACGGGCAAAGTAAATACATTACATGTTGACGATATAGTTAACTCTAACTCCTGTTGCAATGTAAGATCAAGATCGGAACCCGATGATGGAACCTCTACATTGTTTGTCACGTGTTTCTTACTTGATCAGCCTCTTCGTCATCATTGCTCTCAGATGAATTTAAAGGGCTGAAGTTCATTTCCGTTACAAAATCATTAATTTCTTTCTTTTCGAAGTAAACTTTTCGGTGGGAGATTCTCCCGGGAGATGAATAGTTTCATCGTCACACGACACTTGGTAACTACGAGGCTTTTGGAGATAAATCAGTAGTGCAGTCACATTTCTATACGTCGTTGTAAAATACGGCGCAAAGCCAGTTTTTTTTTTAATTTTGAGCGTAACTACAGCAGTAATGTACGCTTTTTTCAGTCCCGCAAATCCCGCGGATCCCGCACCTGTAATCCCGCATCACGCGGGATTGGAAAATGACGCGGGATCCCGCAATACCGAGATCTCGGTATTGCGGGATTGGAAGCCCTAGAGCAGATGTATTTTTAAAACAAATCAAATATAAAAATAAAAAAATAGAAAAATGATCTAAACTGGATGAAACCTTGAACACGTTTAATAAACCAAATCCATTTACGGATTAAAAAAGATGTATTATATTTAAGATATATCGAAACGTGAGATTAATTAGACAAATACTTTTTTCAATTTAAAGGAGGTCACATTCCTAGCCTAACCTTCATTCTGCGTAATGATCTGTTCATTCATCTCATACTAACATCGCATACTCATACTAACCAAACGAATCACGTAAATAATACCTATAAAAGTTACACAATCAGTTACATTAACTACTTGCGTCTAGTCTGCTAAGTCAAGGTTTTTCTTTGAGATATTTTTTATAATGACGAGATTCTTATTTTAGATAACTGTTTTAAAAAATGTAAATAAATCGCTTATAGTATTTTAAAACGGCTTAGACATGAAGGACGAAGTGGCAAAAAAAATTAAAGTTTAAATTTTTTTAGTTCTCAATATAAAAATTGATTAGGATTATCAGTAGTAATTGCAAAAGAGCTCTAAAATTATTGAATTTTTCCCGAGTGACACTTTGACAGTTTTAATTTCACGAGCCGAAGGAGAGTGAAATTATGTCAAAGTGTCACGAGGGCAAAAATTCTATATTAATTTTAGAGATCGAGTGCAATTTGTTGCGATTATTTCATGAATAAAACTGTTCAAAACCAAAATTGTATTGTAATTTATTTTTGTAAGTACAAATTAGTACAATTAAACACACAGTTGTTATAAATATTTGATGGTAGAAAGTCATCACTTTTATAATTTTTAAAACATTAATTGTCATTAATGTCACTAAATGTATTTTTTCATTGCAACGAAGGGCATCTGACGTAATATACTTGACGACGGGAAATTATCAAAAATTATCGGCTATATTATCACAAGAGAGTGAGAATAAATTGAAAATAATGCGACAGTTTTTCGAAAATTTGTTGTCTGGCAATAGACACGAGAGCCCGCAGGGCTCGAGTGGCTATTGCCCAATGACAACAAATTTGAGTAAAAATGAAGCAATATTTTCTTATTTATTCTTACTGTCGTGTGATATTCGTAAGATTATTTTTTAATACGTATATTATGGATATTTTCTTAAATGTGACAGTTGTCAAAACTAGGAAACTGGTTGCCATTAAACAGAAACAATCTTTTTAAAAAAATTCTATCGGTAATTTTCTACAGTAGATAATTCTCAGTATAATTTTAATCTGATTGGTCGGAATTAAACACGTCATCAAAAATCTTACTATACGATTGGAAGTTAAAATCATCAAAAAATAATCATCTTAATTTTGATTTATGTAGCTTTATATTGGTCAGAATCTCCTATGAATGAAATAATCAGTAGTAATTGCACAAGAGCTCTAAAATTATCGAATTTTTCCCGAGTGGCACTTTGACAGTTTTAATTTCACGACTGAAATTATGAGTCGTGAAATTATGTCAAAGTGTCACGAGAGCAAAAATTCGATAATAATTTTAGAGATCGAGTGCAATTTGTTGCGATTATTTCATGAATAAAACTGTTCAAAACCAAAATTTTATTGTAATTTATTTATGTAAGTACAAATTAGTACAATTAAACACACAGTTGTTATAAATATTTGACGGTTGAAAGTCATCACTTTTATAATTTTTAAAACATTAATTGTCATTAATGTCACCGAATGTATTTTTTAGTAGTAACGAAGGGCATCTGACATAATATCCTTGACGACGGGATATTATCAAAAATTATCAGTTTAATTTTTATTTCTGTAGCTTTCTATTGGTCAGAATCTCCTATGAATGAAATAATCATTTACAATACAATAATATCAGGCCAAATATAGCTAAAAATCCACCAAGCAAAAGCAAATTCATGTAAGTAGCTAAAAATCAATATTTAGTAATAATATAAATAAATGAACACTTCTTATACTAGTGTTTCCCAAACATTCTTGTCCCGTAGACTACTTACCGATTACAAAAGTCCTATTAATAATTATAATTTGCAACAAATAAGGTTAATTGAAAACAGCATTAGTTAGGTATCTATCTTTATTCAAAATCCTAATCTGGATCCCAAATCGAAGTTATAGATGGCCAGCGCTGAGTCCCGACCTTAACATTATTGAATACGTATTAAACACGTATGCGACATGCTTGATTGTCACATTCTTCTCGACATGATCTTGTGGGCGTAACCGACACAACTGTGAGATGAGATGAGATGAGATCAAAAATCTATAAGGCCATCTAGACGACCAATAAACACGTAGGTATGCATCAGAAACCAGACCTGAGGCAGCCAAAACACAGAGAGTGTTGAAACAGCCGAAATAAGAATACTTACTTAGTGAACCCTAAATATAAAAAACCAATGGAAGAATCACGTCAGTAGGATAGAAGATACGAATATCGTTGAAAGCGAAAGGGACAAATCACCAAATGGCAGAACAAGTATCATTTGTTCTTCGAGATATTGAATACTTCCGGAATAGAGATTTTGAATAGAGTTGGAGAGTTGGAGATAAAGAATATCCTTACTGTGAAATGTTATTCTCCATTTTAATGGCACTTTTTGACTTTTTGCATTTATGTACATTTAGCTGCAGCATTGATGTAGGTATGCATTACTGAGGCCTGCCTTCGCCAACATTTCAAACCATAATTTTAAGGGTACTGGCCCATAGACCTCTAAGTCAAGGAACACTATACAGGGTGAGTCATGAGGAACTGTACATACTCCTACCTCGTATATAGGCTCCTATCGGGAATAACAAATGACCATTAAAAAGTGTATGCTCCCCTTGTTTAATAATATACAGGGCGAGTTTCGCATTTTGACAGAAATTTATATTCGTCATAATTTTTGAACGGTCGGATCGATGTGTTTCTTATTTTGGTCAATCGTTACACTATTACCACCTAATCAACTGATTTATTCAAACTAGAAAAAAATCAGGTCCAGCTTTAAAAAATTAGTTCGTTTGGGTCTTAGAAAAAATTTCACACTGTATACGCTTTTTGAAAACTCTAATATGGATTTTACAAATTAGACAAATAGGCAATTAAAATGGCCTATTTACTTTTTTCCCCACACGATTACTTAATTTTTTATTAAAAAATCAAATTTGTCAAAATCGGAATTTTAACCTAAAAATGAAAAAAAAAGATGAAATCACGGTTTAACTCGCTAACAACGTTCCATTTAATTTTTTTTTCTGAAATTTTTACAGCAGATATCTCTTACCATTGTGAAGACTATGACAATTGTTGTAGACTTTCAGTCTTCTTCTCGTAAAAGTTATGAATTTAAAAAAATAAAAGATGCAGCTTCGTGAATTGCAAAGTTAAATCGCAAAAATTAAGTGATCACGTCTATGTTAAACTATAGAGTCCAAAGAGAAGTGTTATGGGGAGTTTTAGATCTAGACGTGTTATAGAAAGAAAAATGGTGAAACTTTTAATTTTAAGAAAAACGTTGTTTAATTTTTTTTATTTTTATGGTAAAATTGCAATTTTGACAAATTTGATTTTTTAATAAAAAATTAAGTAATCGTGTGGGGAAAAAATAAATACGCCATTTTAATTGCCTCTTTGTCTAATTTGTAAAATTAATATTAGAGTTTTTAAAAAGCGTATACAGGGTGAAATTTTGTCCAAGACCCAAACGAACTAATTTTTTAAAGCCGGACCACATTTTTTTCTAGTTTGAATAAGTCAGTTGATTGGGTGGTAACATAAATCAAATATTTGTTTAAAAAAATTATTTTTTGTAATAAAAGTTAATTTTTTTTAAATCTATGGTTCACTTTACCAAATTTTTAATTCACAGTCAAATTTGATTTTTTTATAAAAAATTAAGTAATCGTGTGGGGAAAAAATAAATAAGTCATTTTAATTGCCTATTTGTCTAATTTGTAAAATTAATATTAGAATTTTCAAAAAACGTATACAGGGTGAATTTTTTTCTAAGAACCAAACGAACTAATTTTTTAAAGCCGGACCTGATTTTTTGCTAGTTTGAATAAATCAGTTGATTAGGTGGTAATAGTGTAACGATTGACCAACATCAGAGACACATCGATCTGACCGTTCAAAAATTATGACGAATATAAATTTCTGTCAAAATGCGAAAGTATATTATTTTTTTTTTTTTTTTTTTTTCTTTTTTGGCATGGGCTGTCGCCACTCAGCCAGTCACAATAAGTATATTTTAAAAACTAAAAACATTTCAAAAATATAAAACAACACAAAAATAAGAAAGATAAAGAAACGTTACCGTAAAGGTGGTTGTTAATATTGTAAATATTGTATTCAGGAGTTAAGGTAGGAATAAGACAGGGTCACTTGCTTCTTCTCGTCTAGGGACCCTTCAAGACATTTCGTTTAGACATAACTAGACTAGGTCGCGGATAGGAGGTAAATACATATGGGATAAAACAAAGGTAAATAATCATGTGTGGATAATGCTTAAAGGTTGATTTTACTTTTACAAATAAATTCCATTAAACAGTCATATATTTTTTTCTTATTTAGAGAAAGTAGGTAACATAAATTATGAGGTGGAAATATATTATATTTTAATAAATTTTCAATTAGTTTATTAGTTTGTTGAGTATACTTTGAGCACTCAAAAAATATATGATTTAAGTCTCCCTCTTTTTGACAGTCTAGACATAGATTTGAAGATAAAATGTTAATTTTCGCCAAATGAAAAGGATAACAGGCGTGCCCAAATTTTATTCTAATAATGGAAGTTATATATCTGCGGGGAACCGAATAATTTTTAAACCAGTACTCAGTAGGCACTTTAGGTTGAATCATCGCATATTGTGAGGAACTATGTTTGCTAGATTCGTTCCATGTTCGTCTCCATTGTTCGTTAACTTCATTTTTAACAATTGCACATATATCTGGATTAGAAGGTTTATGTCCGGTTAACGATCCATGTGTGATGGCTTTTTTTGCTAATAAATCAACATGTTCATTACAGGTGATACCTATGTGTGCTTTAACCCATAGGAAATGCACTTCTCTTCGTTTTTTATAGATTTCATAAAGTATTTTTTTAATTTGGAAGATATAGTTGTTTAAATTATGACTTGGAAATATTATTGTCTGAATAGCTGTCAGTACGGAAAGTGAGTCAGAAACAATTACTGTAGACTTATTTTCTGTATTCATAAAATATAATAAAGCTTGATAAATTGCAATTGCTTCAGCGGTGAATATTGAGAAAGCATTATTTATTTTATACATTTTTTCTGTATTGTTTGATGGGACATAAAAGGCACATCCAGTGCCAAAGTATATTATTAAACAATGGGAGCAGACACTTTTTAATGGTCATTTGTTATTCCCCATAGGGGCCTCTATACGAGGTAGGAGTATGTACAGTACAGTTCCTCATGACTCACCCTGTAAGAGTAGGTAAATTTTTGATTGTTCCTTTCTCTTTAATTTGATAAAGTACAATAATTATACTTTCAACACAAAATCTACCAGCCCGGAATCTACTCTGATATTTTTTCCTTATATTTCAACTAATATTGCAACTTCATTTAAAAAAAGATAAAACATGATATTACCCGAAGGTTGGCTGTATACCATCTAGTTAAACAAAATTTAACGTGAAGTAAAACACTCTCTGGTGTAGTTGGTATATTTAATAAAAATTAAAAAAAAATTTAAAAATCCAAAAGGATTACGTTCTTAGTGTGGTTCAATGAAGACCTAATCACTTTAAAAAAATCTCTTGATGTGATACAGTAGAGCATCATGTTGATGGTAGTAATCCATTGGCATCCAATTTAGGCCAAATTCTTTTGCAAATTTTAATATGTAGTTGGAACATACATCTTAACCAGTGTTTGGCATTGTGGCTATTTAGCAAGGACAGGGAGTTCACTGATGATGGACTGATAAGTCCGAAAACGTTCTGAACGTAATCCTTTTCAATTTTAAATTTTTTTTTAATTTTTATTAAATATACCAACTACACCAGGGAGTTTTACTTCACGTTAAATTTTATTTAAAAAAAGATCTTTCAACATGAAGGTGTATGCCACAGCCACAAATGGCAGTTGGAAAAGACTATACTATTTCAAATTGTATTAACTTTACGGACAGTCTAATATGGCAAAGACATTAAAAGACTGGTATGTATGGGTTATAAGGAGCGTATGGAAGCTTCTGAACCAGCAAGAACCATAACTAAATAACACATAATGGGACAACGCCCAAGTCGTATAGGTATGGCCCAAGTACAGAAGTAGGAATAAATGGAGAGGATCTAGCAGGGTCGAAAGTAACAACCTGGGCTGTGGAGCAAAAGGTAATGATGAATTATATGTTAATGAATGAGATGAAGTTTTTGCTAACTTGAAGAGAATGCGCAATAAAGTTAATTTCAGATGGGCAAAATAATCAAAATTCCTATTCCCTAATATTTTTTTGTTAAATTGTATTTGCTTGTTAATGTTAATTCATTTTTAAATATTCTATTAATAGCCATTCATAAAAAGTAAATAAATAGTACTTACTAGCCTCTTTAGGTTTTGGTAGGGGCTGCAGCTGCAAATCGGCATTGGGCTTCCAATTGGCTCTCCAAAAAGAAAAACGATTTGGACAACATCTTGTACCAAAATTTACCCTTCCCATAGTATTTTTAGGCAGTAACACACAAATATAATACGAAAATTATTCCCAATTCTTCATTATTAGATTTGGAATAGAAAAAACTTTCCAAACATTCAACTTTTACTAAATATCAATTATGAAAGACATTGTAAACTATTTTATCAATAATTACAAATATTTTTACACGAGTCGCGCGAAAAATGCGAATAACAAAAAGCACTTGTCTGTAATCACACAACCGACTGTCTGAGCGCGATTCATAATACCAACATTGGCATTGGTTGATTGAAATAGCTCCTACGCAATTATTCATACTTTATTTGTTTTTTTCGAACACCTCCATGTGCGATTCATACCCGGAAGACTATATTATTCTTATGCAATTACTACGAGATTATGGATGAGCAAAATTTGAGATTATGAGCTGGCAAAGGAGAATTTAAAAAATTCTGTAAATTTAATCTTGATAAAGTAAAGGCGGGTTCTCATTAGTCAACCTCATTGATCAATAGCGTTGATTCTATGCAACTGAACATAGAATTCAAATTCACACTATTTCAAGGATATTGAATTCAGGCTACAAAGTGCTAACTTTAATAATGGCTGTAAAGAAGAAAATTGTGCATGCTGGCGTTCACATTGGGTGTGAATATTTAAAAAACGTACTTAAAAATAGGAAAACAAGAACATCTCTGACTCTCTTTTGCAACGGAAACACCTCTTAAACGTTTTGGTTTATGATGGTTTATGTTTATACAGATCATCTGTTTCTGTACCACTTATTTTATTTGCTTTTATTATTTTATTCAGTTCAACTTTGTAGGTTCTCCGGATACTTTTAATTTTATTTTTAATATCGTTTAGAGTCAGGATTTCTATTTCCATTCCAAAATGATTAGCTTCATAGCTTTTTTCCCGCTTTATTATAGTTTTATATTGTTCACTCCTAATTATCCATAGCACTCCTCTCTCTGGTATAGTTATAGAAACTTGCAGATATGGTTGTCTCTTCATTTAAAATTTGGCATTGTTCACGAAACTATAATATGTCTATGGTTTTCACAAAGAATTTAACCTCATCTCATATGCTTACTATTTAACTCCACAAAATACAAGTCAACGCAACTGAACGCTAGTTCTCACTGTCAAGCAGTGTTCTATTTGATAGAATCATTTCCATTGATCTATCAAAAGTAGGAAGGCTTTTCAGTTTTATTGAAATACCATATGATAGAACAATATCGCTGAATCGACGCGACGTTCATATAGATCTATTTTTCTTCTATAGCATAGAATCAAGGATATTGATCAATGAGATTGACTAATGAGAACCCGCCTTAAGATAGTATTTTAAATAATTTTAAAAACTGAAAATCAGTGTCATATAAAATGGAAAAGCAGATGTTTTGAAATAAACTCAAAGGTAGAAAGAAGCTTGACAAACCATTAACAATCTAAGCAAAAATATAATGAAAGAATAAAAAATCCCAAATTAATCCTCCTTTACTCTTTTCTCTATCGTAAGGATGTAGTGGAGTCTGCAATTCGCTTGACTATTTCTGCCCAATTATCTCTCTCCTGAGCGTGTTTTTTTGCTTCGGAGAATCAGTAACCAGTCATGTCCTGTATTTGGTCCTATCATCGTACCTGGAGATCTTCCTCTGGATCTTTTGCCCGCTATGTTGCCTTTAACTATTATTCGTTCCATGTCTTCTCTTCTTCTAGTTATTTGTACACAATATATTAGTATATTTTGGTTAATAGCTGTAGTGAGTCTAGTGTTAAATTCTTCTAGTATTGAATTATTTGTGTGATGTGCGGTCCATGGTATGCGCAACATTCTATGGTAGACTTAAATTTTAAATGCCAGTATATCTACGCTTCGAATAGGCTTTTTGATGGTGTTTTTTGTAATGTCGATGTTCTTCTGTTCTTTCATATTTTTGTAAGTTTGACTGATCTGACCATTATGAGGTGTCGACGGATCTTGTTTTGGCACCGTCCACCGTTATTGATGATGGAGACCAAGTAATTAAATTGGATGACCTCTTCGTTCTCTACCATGTTTTTTATCTCTGTTTGGTTGTTTCTGTTTCTATCGATGATCATTACTTTGATTTGTGGTATACGCTTGTTCAATTGAAATCCGTCTGTGGTCAGGTTAGTTTTGGAAACAATTGTAATCATTCAACGAGGTACTGCAATGTCAGTGGCGTGCGGTGACTTTTTCGAAAGGGGAAGCGATTCAATAAAGATATAAAAATATTTTCTTAAGGGTCGAGGGTCGAGCAACTTTCCACCTGATAACACTCTGATGCGCAGGGGCTCTCTATCAGCAAAGTACTTAATTATGTGAGACTTCCTGCGTACAAGGACTCACACACTAAATCCGTGACGCGTGAATGCGTGAGGCACTCTATTCCCGCTATTTCTAGTGACTAGTGACCTATCATTGATCTGTATTGCTAGCTCGGGCCTTGAGTCCTTGCGCCGGGCTTGGTTTTCTAAAGAAGAATCCTATTTAAAAAAAATATACTCCGAGGCATTTTCCACAACACACAACTTTCACTAAAATGACACTTATTTATACTCGAGGTCTATTCTCCTATCAACTTCTGATAATTGTTGAATGCAGTCTTTTTTAATGGATAATAGGGCTAACTTTCAAAGTCTGTCTTCGCTTGTTGAATTTCTTTTAAACTCTTAATTTGAAACTTTTAATGCATCTTAATACTGCAAAACTTCGTTCAACTGATGCACTTGTGGCTGGGATAGTTAGTAGTACTAATTCACACAACTTGACCACTTCACACAGCGACTTGTTTAAACCAGTAGTTATAAAGAAATCCCAGATTTCTGGGTATTTCTTTATCATTCATGTCAGTTGTTTCATAAATGATACTTAACTGAGAATGCAAAGCTGGGATATCAAAAAATTTTCATTATTTAATCGTAATGACATAAATTCCTCTGTGGGAAATTTTGATGAATTATAATTAGAAATATTAAGATTATATATAATTCTACAAATTTTAAATCGTTAAAATTTTGAAAGCTAGAATTCATTTGTTGTAGAATATTATCAAAAGGTCTCTTTGTTTCCTCTGTTTTCTCTGTCTCTCTGTCTCCGAAATTATCAATCTTCATTATTTTTCTTTCATGTTCAAACCCCATATGTTCAGTTTTATCCCAAATATTTTTAAACTGCTCTCGTTTTTTTAATTATCGTATTAATAAAGTCATCAATTTGTCTTATACAAAATGCAATACCATTTGATTTCTGTAAAATGTCAAATAAAAGATCAATAAAAGGAAATATCTCTGCAAAAAATTTAAATCGAAATATTCTTTAAGCGAATGTATGTAATACCTAAGCACCCCTTAGCAGCAGTAACAGTCGGAGCATCTCACTTTCGGGAAGGCGATAGGACGAGCGCTTCCATAACATACCAAAATTCGCGCGACTAGTGGGTGCGGTCATTGAACCCTGACCAATTTTAAAAGGGACAACTGCATGACAAGCGGCGATTTTGAGATGCGCTTCTGCCAGGAGTGGACCAAATAGTTGAATTGTGTGTATATTGAGTTCGTTCGTACGCGATTATTAATTTTTAATATTTTTCAATGCCTATTGGCTAGGTAATATGTAGATTATTTGGATTAGGGAAAAAATTTTATTATTAAATATTAATTAATAATATATTTTTTTATATCGACGAATAAATAGGGAAGCGGCGCTTCCCCCGCTTCCATGGACCGCACGCCTCTGTGCAATGTTGATTATGTTTTTAAACTTCACAATGATTGGGTCCTACCATTTGTATTTGACTCCGATTTTAAGTATTGTGACAATGCGTATCCAACTGTCCAGGATTGGTGTCGAAAATTTAAGAGGGTAAGAAAAGAGACCAGTAATAAGCCGCGAACAGATTATTGAGTACTGTATTAGATGTATTGAGTACTGTATCAACAGAGAGAAATGTAGCATGTATGGAAGTTTGGATTAGAGAAAATCGTCGAATTTCAATTACAGCAGTTGGATCCCTCGTTTTTTGCGACCGGACTAAAAGAGCTTGCGAATGGGTTTATTTTTGCATACATACAGGGTGGGGCATTAGTGTGACAAAGTCCAATTACTCGTTTGTCGTAAGAGATATGAAAAAAAGTTATTCACACAAAAGTTGGGGAACGGATAGGACCATAATTTAAAAATATTTTCAGATATACAGGGTCACCGGTATTGACAGGGTGACACAAATTTATGTTATTTTAAATAGAACGCCCTGTATATTTTTACATTTTTGAATTTTCCTCGACGTCTTCTTTCTCAAAATATAGGGTTTTGTAATATTATACGAGGTAGTTTAAAAGATAGTTACGTTTTATTGTTAATTTCGTAGCAATATTCACACCCTGTAGAATTGTGCTGATTTGACATCAAAGTTTCTGTTTATGATCAAACGATTTTTAATATAGTCTACTGTTGTTAAACACTTATAATATAGCGGAAAGATTAATATTAACATACAGGGTTGGTCAAAACTCGGAATGAGTATTTTCTGAGTTTTCTTAAATGGAACACCCTGTATTTTAGTATTCTAATGAAATGACATTTCATGGTACTTTTTTATTTCTTAAGCATTCCCTATACCTAAGTGCTTTAATTTTTGAGTTATTCATGATTCTTTAATCCAAACTTTAATTGCAACAAAAATTACGTGAAATTGTATTAGGTGGCTGTGCAAATATCCAATCGAAAATAACTTTTTGAAAAAAAAGTAGATATTAACTTAGACTGATCCTAAATTTTTTAATTTTGGATGAGATATCCAAATACCTACGTAGTTAAGATTGTTGGTGCGTAAAATATAAATAAAAAGATACAAGATTCTACCTAGTTGGCTATGACAAAAAATTTGCTGAAACATTTGACATTATACTATCTTTATAGTTCCAGTTGCTTTGTTACCATTACTAATATGAATTTTTCTAATGAGTAACTGATGAGTAACTGATCAAAATAATTTTTGTGCTAGGAGAGTACAACAAAAATGTGTTACTAGCAATAAGAATTTTTCATTAGCAATTCGCTGATAGACGAAAACCAAGAAGAGAAACTTTTGAAAGTACACTAAAACGATTTTAACAGTCTAGGTCTAGATAGTTAGATTATAAGAACGTTCTTCCTAATATGCAGATCCTCAGTTACACTATGGATTGCACTTAATTCATTTTATTCATTTACAATCGTTTTTATTCGACCAGGTTTCTGGTAATTTAAATATCCAGTCCGTTAAAACCGTTTTAGTATTATTTCAAAAGATTCTCTGCTTGGTTTTCGTTTATCAGGGAATTGTTGATGAAAATTTCTTATTGCTAGTAGCACATTTTTGGTATACTCTCCTAGCACAAAAACTATTTTAATCAATTACTCATCAGTTAATTATTAAAACAATTAATATTAGTAATGGTAGCGAAGCAACTGGAACTATAAAAATAGTATAATGTCTAATGTTTTAGTAAATTTATTGTCATAGCCAACTAGGTAGAATCTTGTATGTTTTTATTCATATTTTATGCACCAACAATTTTAATTACGTAGGTATTTGGATGTCTCACCCAATATTAATAAATTAAGGATCAGTCTAGATTAATAACTACTTTTTTTTGAAAAATTATTTTTGATTGAATATTTGCACAGCCACCTAATAAAATTTCACGTAATTTTTTTGCAATTAATGTTTGGCTTAAATAATCACGAATAACTGAAAAATTAAAGCACTTGGTATAGGGAATGCTTAAGAAATAAGAAAGTACCATGAAATATCATTTCATTAGAATACTAAAATACAGGGTGTTCCATTTAAGAAAACTCAGAAAATACTCATTCCGAGTTTTGACCAACCCTGTATATTAATATTAACTATATTAGACTATATTAAAAATCGTTTGACCATAAATAGAAACTTTGATGTGAAATCACTACAATTCTACAGGGTGTGAATATTGCTACGAAATTAACAATGAAATGTAATTATCTTTTAAACTATCTGGTATAATATTACAAAACCCTATATTTTGAGAAAGAAGACATCGAGGAGAATCCAAAAATGTAAAAATATACAGGGTGTTCCATTTAAAAAAACATAAGTTTGTGTCACCCTGTTAACATGGGTTACCTGTCAATACCGGTGACCCTGTATATCTGAAAATATTTTTAAATTATGGTCCTATCCGAGCCCCAACTTTTATGTAAATAACTTTTTTTTGTATCTCTTACGAGAAGCGAGTAATTGGACTTTGTCACACTAATGCCCCACGCTGTATTACTTTCTATTGATGACTTCGTAATGATCTCTTTTAATAACTTTCTTTGGTCAGAAGTTGAACCTTCTGCAAGCAAGGTCATACTAACATTGTTTTCGACAATGAAGAACCCTTGCTCATAGAGTTTATAAAACTTAGAGTGCATATTAATCAAAAGCTGTATAATCAAGCTTTAAACAAGCTCCATTTAGCAATAAGACGAAAACTTCCAGGGTAACAATCACGTGTTGTCATGATCTGTGTCACTGTGTCTGTGGTTTGAATTCTCTTGCTAGATATTTTACTTTTGAGAAAAGTTAACTAGATTCTTGGCGGTCAGCATGTTCTAGTTGTGCTCAAACCCTTTAGTATAATTATTTTTGTCCCCTCTGCATAAGTGTTTTATAGTTCTATTGAATTTGATGTGCCACTTCTAAGTTTTCGCGTTTCTTCTACAAGGTTCAGAGTCTCTTCAGTCATCCAATGTTCTTCCTGTCTATTTTTTCTTTGAGGTTTGTGTTGTTGCTAGCTTGAGTGATCCAATTCTTTGTGAATTCCCACGTCTTGTCAGGGTCTATGGTAGTCACTCAGTGGCGTAACAAACTCCGTCGGGGCCCTCCCGCAGAATTGAAAATGGGGCCCCCTTTAAAAAATTACTAAATGCGACTAGTGTAACAAACACTTTACAGCCCAGAAAATGTACGTGAAATACGGCGATACCGTGTAATTTTCAGTGTCACCAAGTCACCACCGAAGTGGTCAAGTCAATACTTTTCGAGTTATTTAGGAGTGAAAATGTTTATTGTTAAAAAAAATACGTTTTCAGGCGGTTTTTCGCAAATAACTCAAAAAGTAAGTATGTATTTGATCGAAAAAAACATTCTCAGCAAAAATGTAGCTTATAAAAAAATGAAAAAATTAAGTCTATCGACCCAGTAAAAGCAAAGTTGTAGCTCATGAAAAATTGTTCTTATTCGTCAAATTCCAAATCGAATATTTAATATAAAATAACCAAAAAATGAAGCATTTTTCGGAGTAAGCTCATTAAAACATTTTTAAAGTGTTTAAAAAAACTTTATTTTTTACAAAAGTTTCTAGCATCAAAATTAAGCGAGCTGTGCTCAAAATACAGTTAAAACCTTTTTTGGTTGAAAAAAATTGTGAAATTCTTTCTCTATTTAGCACCCCAAATGAAACTAATCATTACTGCTTTACAAATTACTTAACTTTTTTTTATATGACTAGTAAGTTTCACCGGTTCAAAGTGCTATTTTTGAAAGGGCTTAAACGAGTCAGTAATCACGAGTGTATGCAAATTTTGAACAGCCACATCTTAACCAATTTTTGTCTTACAGAAAAACAAAATAAAGCACAAAATATTTACAAAAGCAAAACCTACATTTCTTTACTGTTTGAGTTTTTTCGTATCACTAATACTTTATAAGTTATTTTGTTTCGTATATTTTTATGTACGAATAAGATCAATTTTTCATGAGCTACAACTTTGCTTTTACTATGTCGATATACTTTATGAATACACCATTTTGTTTTTGTTTTTTTATAAGCTACATTTTTGCTACAAGCCGCTGGAAAACGTGTTTTATTTGTTGAAAAATAAACATTTTCACTCTCAAATAACTTGAAAAGTATTGACTTATATAAACTCTATAGAACAAAAATTGATTAGAATTAGTCAACTTATCAATTTCCGGACTTATTTAAACGTATGTTTTTCACCCGAAGATGGCCCGAGAGTCATCCCTTTAGCCCTCCCAAGTAAAAGTAACCAACGACACAAGTCCAACTTTGAAATTGAAGTTGAAATTTAAGTAGAACCTAAATCCAAATTGTCCAGCAAATCCGTCGTGGCGCTGATAATCACACTCCAAAACGGTCATTTACTGGGCTACTACTGCTACTAGTGTATTCATGCACTGTTTATGGCAACTTACATTTTTCATCTATGCGTAAAATAATATAATAACACAATTTTACATATATTACACGACAAGATGGGGCCCCTGACATATTGGGGCCCCCGCAAGCTTCATGCTACGGGGGCCTCTGTTACGCCCCTGTAGTCACTAGCAGGTGGGCTTTTGCTCATGCTTCTCTAAAATTTTCTGGGTGTTTACGAGACAATTTTTGTCTCTTATTTGTAATTTCCTTACTGTGTGATGCAATTCAGCTTATTAGATTTTGTGGACGGGACGCGAATTTACAAAACCTATACCATGTCAGTCACGGCAGCGACTGAATTCGAGTAGGGTTTGTATGCAGAATATTAGTTACATATCCTATGCTATTTCGGTCCAGAAATTAACTGTATTGGTGTAGGATTTGCAAACGAAATTTTTGGTTATTATTTAGCAAATGTCTATACTATTTCAGTCATGTAAGTAAAACTAATCAAATATTTACTAAGTGGATTTATTATTATATCATAAAATTTGGATATGTTTTGAAAATTAAAATGAATAATACATATTTGGATAATATTAAAAATTAAAAACAAATGAATAATTACTAATGTACGAATATATACTTTATATTCGTATATTGACTTTACGAAAAAACGATATTCTTCATAAAAAGTTCTGCATGGTCTAAAACCGAAGATGCAATCATCTGATATTAAGTTTTATTAATAGTATATGAGAGATGTCAAAAAATATGAATTTCTTTCAATAGTAACCTATCTTTATACAGAGAGGGGCTAAATTATGGAATAAATTCATTTTCTCTAAAATGGACGACTTGGGAGAAAAATACCGAAACAGGTCGATTTTTATTTTTAAATTATAATTTTTTGGCATATATTTCATAATAGTGACGTCGTCCATCTGAGCGTGATGACGTAATCGATGATTTTTTTAAATAGGAATATGGGTCGTGTGGCACCTCAATTGAAAGGGTGTTCAATTCTCTATTCAGTAATATAAACACAAATATCATTATTTATACAGGGTGGCCAAAAAATAATTTTTGAATTATATTAATTGACGAAAAAAGAAGAATGTATGCAATTTATTTAAATCAAAATACTTTCTATCGCTGTCAGAAAATAGAAAAACTCTTTATTTGGCAAATAAACATTGGTTTTTGGCTTAAATTAAATGTTCAAACTGCCAAGAGGTATATACGTGGGAGGCTGTTTGTGATTTAATTTAAGCAAGAAGAAATATTTATTTGTGAAATAAACATTTTTTCTATTTATTGATAGCAATAAAATGTATTTTGAGTTAAATAAATTACATACATTCTTCTTTTTGCGTCAATTAATTTAATTCAAAAATTATTTTTTTGGTCACCCTGTATAAATAATGATATTGTTTATATTACTGAATATAGAATTGAACACACTTTCAAATGAGGTGCCACATGACCCCTATTCCTATTTAACAAAATAATCGATTGCGTCATCACGCTTAGATGGATGACGTCACTGGTATGAAATATATGCCAAAAAATTGTAATTTAAAAATAAAAATCGAACTGTTTCGGGATTTTTCTCCCAAATCGTCCATTTTAGAGAAAATGAATTTATTCCTAAATTTAGCCCCTCTCTGTGTAAAGATACCTACCTACTTTACTCTTAACAGAAATTCATATTTTTTGACATCTCTCATATACTATTAATAAAACTTAATATCACATGATTGCATCTTCGATTTTAGACCATTCAGAACTTTTTATGAAGAATATCTTTTTGGCGTAAAATCAATAATAAAAAATTTTTCCATATGGTTCCAACTTACACGGACATACTGTATATATTCTTACATTAGTAATTATTCATTTGTTTTTAATTTTTAATATTATCCAAATATCTCACAATAAAACACTGAAAAACGTTTGTTTTCTATACTTCCACAAAATTTATTACAACTATGTTATTACTACAGCTGTTTCGGCAAAGTGCCTTTCTCAAGTGATATATTTTACAATGTGTTTGCCTTTTTAAGTCTTTAACTGAAGAGGTTGAGGAGTGGGGAGCTGTTTGTCTCGAGTTGGTCATTCAGAATTATATCTGTATTTTTCAATTTATTAATTTCCATTGATTCGAAAAGTGATAGCTTAAGGCCTTTATTTTGAATATGTAGAATTTGAAAATCTTCATTGAAAGAATGATTATGATCTAGAAGGTGAAGGGCGTATGTAGAAGTGTCTGTTTTTCTATTGTTGAAAGCCCTTTTGTGTTCTGCTATCCGTTTGTCAAAAGTTCTGCCAGTTTGACCGATGTAAGTTTTCGGACAGTCACCACAAGTTAGTTTGTACACACCACTCTGTAGTTGCTTTCTCTTTCGGCTTTTATTGTTTTTAATATGTTTGCTTAAGTTGTTGTTAGTTCTGAAAGCTGGTGTTATTCCTTTCTTTTTTATGTATCTGGCTATTTTTGTATTTATTTTGCCAGTATATGTGAGAGAGCAGAAGGTACTGGGTTCTTTCTGTGGTGGTGGATACACTAATTTCAAGGCTTTCTTATGGAGTTTTTGGTTTAAAATGTTGTTAACTGTTTGTTCGTTATAGCCATTGTTTACTGCTATTTGTCTAATGATATTTAGTTCTGTCTCGAAGTTATTTTTTGTCATAGGAATTTCTGTCAGTCTATGTATCATGCTATGGTAGGCTGCTAATTTGTGTTGTGTAGGATGGGATGATGAATTGTGTATAGTTGTGTCAGTATGGGTAGGTTTATGATATAGGGAGAACTCATGTTTGTTGTGTAGTCTGGTAATCGTTACATCTAGAAAGTTTATGGAATTATTCTGTTCTGTTTCTATTGTGAACTCAATATTACTATGAAGTGAATTAATGTATGATAGAAATTGGTCAAGTTGTCTGTTAGTTCCTGTAAAGCAGGCTAGTATGTCATCCACGTATCTCCACCAATATAAGAACTGTTTAAATACGGGGTGTTTAGAAATTGTTGTTTCAAGTTGGTTCATAAATATATCTGATAGTAATGGGCTTAGAGGATTACCCATAATAAGCCCTGCACTGTTGTTTGTGTAAATTTGATTATTGAATTCAAAATAGTCTTGATTTATGCAAATTTCAAGAAGGTGTAAAATTTCAGATGCAATGATCGGATTTGTACTATGTTCTAAAAGGTTTTTAAAAGGTTCTAAAAGGTAAAATTAGTGTATATTAGTGAAACAGTATTAGTATATAGACATTTGCTCAATAATAACCAAAAATTTCGTTTGCAAATCCTACACAATACAGTTAATTTCTGGACCGAAATAGCATAGGATATGTAACTAATATTCTGCATACAAAACCTACTCGAATTCAGTCGCTGCCGTGACTGAAATAGTATAGGTATAGGTTTTGTAAATTCGCGGACGGGACAACATTTTCTTTGTCATTGATTACTGAGATCCTTCATCGTTTACTGACAAACTAATAAAATAATAAAAAAGTGGAAGTTCTTTTCATTATTACAATAATTTTCTCTCCCTTTTCCTTAACTTTTATTTATTATTAGGTTTCTTAGGTATTCTTAGGTATTAGGTTTCTCTCAATTGCTTCCTTCTTTCTCTATCCTTCATCGAAAGTTTATCTTCCACGTCCACGCTCTTATGTCATCTACCCATCTCCTTTGAATTTTCGCTGAGATTATTCACGTCTTTCTTAGAGGCTCATTGACATTTCATGCTATCTTTTGACTTGTTCCTGTGGCGATGATATTATAATCTTTATCTATATTGCTTTTTCGAAATTGGTTGAAATGAAGCATATCTTTCGTTGACTAGTTGTTTGGTAATATTATATTATCGTCTCATGTTTTGATGTTCTTGGGCAAAATTTTTTACCTATTGTCTTTGCTGCCTTCTCGACAATTTCATTCGCTTCTTTAGAACTTTCTTTTTCATTTCTTCTCTGCTTCTGTTATGGTATTTAGTGCTTCTAAATTGATGTGTTTGTGGCATTCTATATTGTTCCACGTATCTCTAGATATACCGCTTATAACTATTTCTTCACGTATTTCTTTGCGTCCAGAAGGTTTTCACTTGTTTCCACAAGGGCATAATTTTTACTATTTTTGTCCTGCTTTTGTCCATTTCTGCTGGCAGTTCCCGTACGAATTCTACTTTTAAGGCAATTATCTCTAGGATTTTACTATTTTTAATAAATAATGAGGACAATGCAAAACTGCTTTATTAAAAAAACTTATAAAACAAGTGTTAAGCGTAATTAAAGTATTATTTTACAATACTGTAAAAATATATAAACAAGCACTACATCTAGAACGAAACATAATATACAACTCTGAAATATGTTATATAACTATAACATAAACATAACAAAGCAAATAAACCATACCACATTATATTTAGTTGGCGTCACTGATATATATGACGCCACCAATAGTTAACAAAAATTTGATTAGATAGGTACATGGATACGGCAATGAACGGATTGGTTCCAAATTTTATATACTTAGGACAAACTTAGAGAAATTGTAAAGTAGCACCTAAAGAACATAAAAGAAACTTTAACAAAAATATCATCGAAAACAATGATGATCTATTAACGATTTTAATGAATGTACATAGTAGGTAGACATGAATAGTTTTTTCCTACAAATATATTTTTTACTAAATAATTCTAAAAAATATTTAAAATCCACGTGTTTTTTGTAGTATAGTCGGTGTTGACCAAGTTTATTTCTAACATTACTGACATATTTTTTTATACCCAATACTTTGTTATCATTAATTATTCTCCCATCCAGAAGGCTAGATGTTGTAAAAAAGTGATGCATGTTTTATTTGTTATAATAAACAGATATAAAAATATTTGAATTTTATCCAAATCTAACTAGAAATAAAATCTGATTAATATTCTTAACGTTAATCAATACATTCTATATTCTAAAACTAACTAATAAAAATGATAAAAATACTTTAAGAAACAGTAATGTTAGTACTTCCGTGAATGTTATGTACTTCTTTAGATGTAAAATTGACAACAATCTTCTTAACACCTGCATTCTTAGCTGTGAAGCTAGCAGAAACAGTAATTGTTTCTTTTGCTTTTACATCCACGTGTTTAGTGCTGACTGCTTTCGTTACTCCTGGACCCTCCAAAACATAGGAGCATTGCGTCAGTGGTATTTCCAAAGGATTATGGAATCTAAAATAAAAAATTATTTCAACTTAACTATATATATTTTTTTTTAATATAAAACCTCTCTTAAAACGAGGGACAAATCAGACCCGGAGCCGGAGAATTACAGAGGAATTAATTTATTAAAGTATTAAACACAACATTAAAATTAACAACAATTGATACCAAACAAACTGAATGAAATTATTACATTAGCAGAAGAACAACAATATTTTAGGTTGGGAAGATCACGCACCTACGCTATATTTATAATGAGGCAAGTTCAAGAAAGAATCATTAGAATTCAACAAAATCAGTCCCAGTGGATTTAGTTCATACTTTGGGAAAATACTCTTTGAAGTATCCTGATAAAAAGTTCTCATGAGTACATCTCGATCGTATGGAGGATTTTCAAGATACAGAGGCACAAACTCGGAAAATTATAAGATTTACCGGGTATTCCAATTCCATGAGTTACTGGTTATCTGGCAACATGTAGAAGTTTAGGTTAAATAAAAGTACTAGTAGTCTAGGATTTTTTCCTGGCTATCCAATGGCTACTTTTACTTTGACCTTGACCTTCAACTGACGTCATCTTCTAGAGTTTCGAGGGTTTTCAGCATTAAATTGATATAAACAGATTACTCATGGGCTTTTGGGATCGCTAATCATGAATATGCCATTATAATTGACCTCCGGAGGACGTGGTGGCCAGGGCCACTGCAAGGGACGTCATCTTCTAGAGTTTCAATCGTTTTCGGCATTTAATTGATGCAAATGAATTACTAGAGGGTTTTTTTGAGGTCGCTAAACACGAATATGCCACCAGAACCTCCAGACTCCCGGACCACCTGGCTTTCAACGTCAATGAAAGGGGCTCCTGGAGTTTCGAGGGTCTTCGGTACTAGATTGATGCAATACTCATAGATATTTGGAGTTGCTGAACACGAATACCCGGAAGATTCGAAACATTTCGGTACTAAATGAATGTAAACTGATTACTCACAGGTTTTTGGGGCTGCTGAACGTAAATACGCCTTCAGATCCGACCCACGGAGCACCTGGTGCCTAAGGCAGGTCTTCTTCTGGAGTTTCGACAGGTTTCGTCATTAAATTGACGCAGATGGGTATTATTCATGGGTTTTTGGAGTTGCTGAACACGAATATGGCTTAGATAAAAGACTCTGGAGTATCTAATGACCACGATGAATAACACTATCAAAATAGAATATAGTAAATCGATCTTAAAATAAATAAAGGAAAAACATTGTCAGATATAAAATGAGTTTTTATTTGTAAATAATTAAAACAATTGAATAGCACAACATAGTTATTTTAATAAAAATCTACAAATAGCAAAAAAGCTTTTCACCAATTTGTAAGCTTTCTTTGAACAGCAACTTAGAAAACCTCCGAGTACTCGGTGTGTACCAATCCGTTTGCCTCAATTTAGTACCGAAAACTCTCGAAACTCCAGAAGATGACGTGCCTTAGGCGATAGGTGCTCTCCGGTGCCTGTTCTGATGGCGTATTCGTGTTCAGCAACCCCAAAAACCTATAACTAATCTGTTTGCATTAATGTAGTACCGAAGGCCGCATATGAAATGCCTCCCGAAATAGGATTTCTTACCTGTCGCTAAAATGGTCACATACGAATTGCCTCCCAAGGTTTAAATAAATTACATGGTTCTAATCTTTATGTGAAGGTGAGACGTTGCCGCATCTTCGTCCCTTTGTAAATTTTTGTCAAAATTGGTATTTTGTTATTTAATTTATTTTATTTTCAACCTTTATGTATTAAACATTATTGACACTAGGCGGTATTTATAAATTTTAACTAACTTATACATATATAACTAGTTTTATAACCATTATAATATATATATTTTATTATAACCATTATTTTTTATAATAAATAATTTAACAAAAAATACAAAAACATATTAAGTATTTTATAGATTTATTAAAAATAACATAACAAAAAAACTTATTTGGAAAATAATACAAAATGTGTATAGAAATATAAAATTACAAAATATTTTTCCTAAATGTATGTGATACTACTTTGTCAAATTCTAATCTATTTATTTTACATTCTCTTAATTCTAAAATTTTTTCATTTAGAAAATTTATTTTTGCTGTACTTTTCGCGACAATTTTTTTTTGGTGTCTAAACAGAATTCATTTTAATGTAGGTATTTATTTGAAATTGTAAAATTACATCAATAAAATTATTAATGTTATGATGAGGGCAGTAGAAAGAAGAATTATACTTGGAATGAAAACTTTCGCATGGGTTTGTGGTTCTTTGTAAGGATGAAGAGTGCTCAGCCCAAAGATGTGGAGGAAATGTCGAATTTTCAGATATGTAATTATCAACAAGATAATCACAAAACTGGGTGACTCTTTCATCGACTGGTTTAATTTCTGCCAAATCTATATAAAAAAATCGCTACCATCTTTAGGATGTAAGAATGAAAGACCAAAAATATAAATAAGAAAATGCGTAATTTCGGTTGAGTCAACACCTTCTTTCTGGTATTCTGGAGCTAATCCCAGTGCTTGAAACTTTCTATACCATGCCTGACCCAAATGAAAACGACATCCATGAAGATCTGCTTCAGGATATCCCATACGAATACCATTATGAATGGAAATTTCAAAGTCTGAAGTTATTACTTTAGGGGATACAGGACAATTAATTTTAAAAATTCGTCTATGATATATTTAAAAGCGAGATAATATGAAGATGACTTTTTATCTTGAAGTAAACAAAAGACAAGAGGAATATAATGTCCATTTTTCAAGCCATGTATACTAAACAGATGAGTGAAAAAACGAAGACTGTATTCAAAAGTTCCGTCAACATATCAATTGGAAACAGTCGAAAGAAAACGAAGATTTGAAAAACATGTTAAAATAACAATATGATAATCTTTGTCATTTTTAATTATAAAATTTTCATTTCTATTTGTAATAATAGAAGATGAATCAAGAGCTTTATGAAATTCTAGCATAATATAAATTTTGTCTCACCCTATTGATATCATTGATAGTAAATGTCTCTATATTTGTCTTCTTAAGTTCTTTACAGATGAGCTTCATTGGTTTTTCGCTGAGATCTTCCACGGCTGCTCTTTTTATTGAATTGCTTACGGCTTTTCTATTGTAAACTTCGGCAGACAACTTCTCGTGGTTATGATCTAATATTGATTCAATTATCGTATTTTCACATCCCTGTGTTTTCACAAAAATGCTTTGCAGGTTTTTTTAGTACATGTCCACCATTTTACTGTATCTTTGGCCAACATTTAAAAAGATTAAGGTAAAAGAGTAAAAGTACCTATTCATGGCATTGTTAAGAAGAGATAAGAATCGTAATTGGAATTACCCAGAAAATACCCAGAGAATATAAACAAACAAAAAGATTAAGGTAAAAGTACCTATTTATGGAATTATAAATATGGAAGAGATTAGAATCGGACTTGGAATTACCCAGAAAAGCTGGATATTAGATTATCGGGTAACAACTTTCTTTTCTAAAAAGAAATATGTCGTACTGTGAAATATTTATATGAAACAAATTTTATGTAGGTACAGTGCAATAAGAATTAGAAAAATCAAAATAAATAGATACTACCTATTTAAATTTTGATTTGGCAACATTCTGTCATTATACAGAGATTAAATAGACAAAATATCAGCCTAAATGATTAACGAAACGGAGGCATTTCGATTGTACCTGGGAGGCATTTCATGTATGAAAATATTTACCTGAAAAAGTGGGAGGCATTTCGATAACGCCGGTACCGAAGACCCTCGAATCTCCAGGAGCCCCTTTCATTGACCTTGGAAACCAGGTACTCCGGGAGTCGGTTCTGGTGGCATATTCGTGTTTAGCGACCTTAAAAAACTCCCCAGCAATTCATTTGTATCAATTAAATGCCGAAAACCTTTGAAACTCTAGAAGATGACGTCCCTTGCAGTGGCTCTGGCCACCATGTCCTCCGGAGGTCAATTCTGATGGCAAATTCGTGTTTAGCGATCCCAAAAACCCATGAATAATCTGTTTATATCAATTTAATGCCGAAAACCCTCGAAACTCTAGAAGATGACGTCCGTTGAAGGTAAATGTCAAAGTAAAGGGCGCCATTGGATAGCCAGGAAAAAATCCTAGACTACTAGTACTTTTCTTTGATCCAAACTTCTACATGTTGCCAGATAACCAGTAACTCATGGAATTGGAATACCCAGTAAATCTTATAATTTTACGAGTCTGTGCCTCTATATCTTAAAAATCTTCAATACGATCGAGTTGTGCCCATGAGAACTTTTCATCACTATACTTCAAAGAGTATTTTCCCAAAGTGTAAACTAAATCCACTGGGACTTTATATTACGTGGACTGTAAGAAGTAATTTGACAAGGTCAAATTAAAGGGCGTTATCCATTTATTTTAGGCAAGAGAGATACCTCTAGGAATAATTAAAACGATCGAAAATATCTACCAGAACAACACAATAAAAGTGAAAGTGGAAGAAAAACTATTTGAACTAATAGAATTTGACAATGGGATATGACAGGGGGATTCCCTGAATCTTCTGTTGTTCAAACTGATCATGGATGAAATAATAAAAAAAGTAAAAGCTAAAAAGAAGACCAAATTATGAGAGAAAATGAACTTTAAATCAACAATCTCTCAAAATGAAGATGATTTTCAACGTACGTTGCACCAATTTATCTAATATAACCGCCAGAAAATGTAACGTGTGGAATGAGGATTTTCCAAAAAAAAAAAAGACAAAATGCATGGTTTTAGCAAATGAACTAACACGTAAATTAGAGCTGGAGGCTCAGATAACAAAACAAGCGATGGAGTTGAAGTGAATAGAGTAAGTGAGTATAGCAAACAGAGCCGCAGGTTGCCTGAATGAAAAAATATGGAGAAATAAAAATATCGAGAAAAAAATAAAAGGCAGAATTTACAAAACAGTCATCAGGCCAATAAATACGCGGCCGAAACACAACCTGATACAGATAGGACAAAAAGAATGCTCGAAACAGCAGAGATGAAAACATTTCGAAAAATCGATAGTAAGACACTATGTGATTGAGCTAGAAGTAAGAGATGCAAGTGGAGAACATTAATAAATGGGTAAGAAACAGAAGAGTAGAATAAAACGACCACATAAGCCGAATGACAACAAATAGAGTACCTAGTAAAGACGGGGAGAGACCATGGGCGCCCATGCCCATGGGCAGGGGGCCGTGCCCCCCCTAGCTTTTCGGGTGCTGTTAACTATATGTAGTCCAGAAAGCCACTGCGCATCCGCTAGGAAAAATATTCTAATTCGGATTTTTTGCACAATCTTACTCAAAAAGGACTCCTTTTAACAAATTTGCTTGTTGCCAGGACCAAAAGGTGGTCAACAATTTTTTAAACGTTTTTTTTTTGTTTTTTTCCTAATATTATTTTTTTTGCATGGAAAAAAGTTTTTTAGATTTTTTAAATCATTCCAAACAGAAAAGGTCTTTAGTAGTCCTGTCGCCAGGGGGGGTACAACGGCCTTCTTAATTCAGATGGACTTACCCAAGTTTTTTTTATGTATTTTGGCCCGTAGAACACGAATTTTTTGGGTAACAGTTGATCCGGATGTCGATAAGATTGTTATAAACAAAGAAGTTGAGGAATTACATAACAGCGATTTCTCGCAAAACAAAACAATTTTTTGTATTTTTTGGGTCATTCTAACCAAAAAATGTTCCTACAAGTTTTTTCGTAGGATGCATAGTTTTCGAGATAAACGCGGTTGAACTTTCAAAAAATCGAAAAATTGCAATTTTTGAACCCGAATAACCTTTGAATAAAAAATAAAATAGCAATTCTGCTTACCGCCTTTAAAAGTTTATGTCAAATTTTATCTGTTTTGAATATTTGCATTGCTAAAAATTTATTTTTTGATTGTTAAAAAAAGCTATAAACACATAGTGTTTCCCGTGCCTAATACATGCGTTGTAATGCATGCTACGTAGAAATAGCCCCGCTTGCACTTTTATATCCTCTACCTACTCATTCGATTTTAAATGAGAAATCATTGAAAACATCACTCAAGCACTAGGTGTTTATAGCTTTGTTTTAACAATAAAATAATAAACTTTTAGCAATACAAATAATTAAAACCGATATAATTTGACTTGAACTTTCAAATGCGGTAAGCAGAATTCCTATTTTATTTTTTAATCAAAAGTTATTCGGGTTCAAAAATTGCAATTTTTCGATTTTTTGAAAGTTCAACCGCGTTTATCTCGAAAACTATGCATCCTACGAAAAAATTTGTAGGAACATTTTTTGGTTAGAATGGCTCAAAAAATACAAAAAAATGTTTTCTTTTACAAGAGATCGCTGTTATGTGATTCCTCAACTTCTTGGTTTATAACAATCTTATCGACATCTGGATCAACTGTTACCCAAAAGATTCGTGTTCTACAGGTCAAAATACATAAAAAAAACTTGGGTAAGTCCATCTGAATACAGGAGGCCGTTGTACCCCCCCTGGCGACAGGTCTATAGTGACTTTTCTATAAAAAGGATAGTTGACATATAAGCGATTAAAAATTGAAAAATTGCGAAATCGGCCATTTTTAACCCTCAAAAACTATGTGAAAAACTAAAAATTTGAATGTTGCCAAGGTAGACAGATATTCTTTAAACATCGATTGATGAGATCCCGAAGAGTTTTTTGCAATACAATATTCAAAACTCCTTTGTTTTGTAATTGCTAATCAAGCGTGCGCGACACTATTTTCCACCGACAGTATGGTGCAAATGAAAGGAATAAATTCGTTATTTCGTAAACCGGCGACTTTAAGGAAAAATCCCGAAACAGGTCGATTTTTATTTTTAAGTTATGATATTGTGGCATATATGGGATACTAGTGACGTCATCCATCTGGACTTGATGACGTAATTATGATTTTTTTTAAACGAGAATAGGGATCGTGTGCTAGCTCATTTGAAAGGTTCTTCAATTCTCTATTCAGTAATATAAACATTTACATAATTATTTTTATAGGGTGTCCAAAAATTTTTATTAAATTAAATTATTTCACAAAAAAAGAAGTAGAAGGACACCCTGTATAAATAATTATGTAGATGTTTACATTACTGAATAGACAATTGAAGAACCTTTCAAATGAGCTACGAAACGACCCCTATTCTCATTTAAAAAAATCATCGATTACGTCATCACACCCAGACGGATGACGTCACTAGTATACCATATATGCCACAATATCATAACTTAAAAATAAAAATCGACCTGTTTCGGGATTTTTCCTTAAAGTCACAGGTTTACGAAATAACGAATTTATTCCTTTCATTTGCACCATAATGTCGGTGGAAAATAGTGTCGCGCACGCTTGATTAGCAATTAAAAAACAAAGGAGTTTTGAATATTGTATTGCAAAAAGCTCTTCGGGATTTCGTCAATCGATGTTTAAATAATATCTACCTACCATGCCAACATTAAAATTTTCAGTTTTTCACATAGTTTTTGAGGGTTAAAAATGGCCGATTTCGCAATTTTTCAATTTTTAATCGCTTATATGTCAAAAACTATCATTTTTAGAGAAAAGTCACTAAAAACCTTTTCTGTTTGGAATGATCCAAAAAACCTAAAAAAACTTTTTTCCATGCAAAAAAATAATTTTAGGAAAAAAAACAAAAAAAAACGGTTAAAAAATTTTTGACCACCTTTTGGTCCTGGCAACATGCAAATTTGTTAAAAGGAGTCCTTTTTGAGTAAGATTGTGCAAAAAATCCGAATTAGAATATTTTTCCTAGCGGATGCGCAGTGGCTTTCTGGACTAATGGTAATCCGAAGTATACAAAATATAATGTGCAAAATCTTCACGTCTGCCCCCCCACCCCCTGAAAATTTTTATATGGGCGCCCGTGGGAGAGACGGTTCCCCTACAGCAGTGGTTCTCAATCTATTTGAGTCATATATCACCAAATTATTTTTATTATTTTTGGTACCACCTAACTGAAATACCTGTCTAGTTAGATAATTTACTTAATTATAATTTATAATAATATGCTGGAACTTTAAGTTTTAAAATATGTAGATGGCTTCAGAAAAAAGTGTAAAGTAATTCGTAAAGCAGAAAACAAATCGTAACGTATACGATGATTTAAGTTGATTTTTTCCTGTTCAATAAATCATTGATTTATCCAAATATCCTGGATAACAATATTCCCAAAAATCTTACTATTATTTATAGAAACACCGATGTTTGTGGAATGTGTGTCTGATTGTTGAAATATTTAAATCACATTTTCTATTTCAATCGACAGGACGTGACTAATGGATGAAATAACTATAATGCATTCAAAATTCTATTCTAAGAAAGCCATTTAAAAGACTTTAATGTATTAACAAAACAACAACTAAATTATATTGTCATGTTTAGTTTTGTGTGTATGTTTGTGTTTCATTGGCACTGGTTTAAGCAACCAACTGGCCAGTCAATATTTTTAGTCTTACAATAGAGTAAAAACCTAGACATAAATATAAATCCATAAATGAATCATTTTTATAAATAAATAAACTCCATTTTTAAAAGTACCTTGCTGCACAAGCCACAGTTTATCAAGAGTTCATGATTATTCTTATAAAGCTGAGAAACACTGAGTCAGACCTTTTTACAAATCTGGCACTACTAAACATTTACTTTTGATTTTGATAATAGAATAATAAAAGACAAAACAAGCTTTAGTGGCTGCAAATAGGTGACCTACCTAGAGTTAGACCAGGCTGTATCGTCCCCCCGTTACGTAAATTATTCCGATTCGTTTTTTTTTTGCACAAACTGACTCAAAAAGAGGTCCTTATAACAAATCCACAGGGTTTTGGGAGGGGCCGCGGTCGAAAAATTGTTTAAACAATTTTTTTAAACAAATTCAAAAAATCAATATTTTTACTGCGGAAATGTTTTTTATATTTTTTGGTTCATTCTGAACAAAAAAGATCTCTTACAATAATTTTTCTCTAAAATTGATAGTTGTCGAGTTATATGCGAAAAATGGCCATTTTCAAGAGTTAATAACTCGGTTAAAAATTATTATTATGAAAGTCAGAAAGTGACTAAATCAAAATTTAAAGCTCCCCCCCCCCTACAAGATCCTGAAGAAATTGTTGTCATTGTTTTATTACTAAGCTGTTATTTTTAATAATTACCAGTCAGATCTATGCACGTATTAGGCGGCCGTCAATGGTGAGTGCGAAAGAGATGCACCATTCCGGCAGTCCAATGGTGCATCTTACTCGCACTCACATTGACGTCCGCCTCAATACGCTCTTAGCGCTCATTGATAATAATTAAAAATAACAGCTAATTAAATTTAATATGACACATTAAAAATTAATGACACAAAGTTCTTCAGGATCATGTAGGAGGGTGGGGGCTTTAAACTTTGATTTGGTCGGTCACTTTGTGACTTTTATAATAATTATTTTTAACCGAGTTATTAAGCCTTGAATATGGCCATTTTCGCGTTTTTCAAATTTTAAATCGCGTAAAACTCGATAACAATAAATTTTAGAGAAAAATCACAAGAGACCTGTTTTGCTTAGAATGCCGCAAAGAATCTAAAAAAATTGTGCGAAGTGAAAAAATTGATTTTTTGAATTTGTTCAAAAAAAAATTAACGACCACGGCACATCACGGCACATCCCGGCACCCTGTGGATTTAATATAAGGACCTCTTTTTGAGTAAGTTTGTGTAAAAAAATCGAATCGGCATAATTTACCTAACGAGGGCGACGATACAGCCTGGTCTAAGTAGTAAAACGTCTAACTAAAGTAAAAAAACTCTGGGAGAGTATATGCGAAGAGTTCAATAAATATATAGGGTCAACAAGATCCAGAGTAGTATGGAAAACGCTGAAAATTAGGATGCGAGAAACGGTGCCAGCTATAGAAACCCCGTATTAATATTATTTATCTTATTATATAAAAAATATAACTCTAATATTTACTTACGTAAATTTAACGTCACAATGCTCTCCAACTTTTGCCGTATGAGGGGCAGTGATTTTGATATCAGGAAGTGTCAGAGTAAAATCATCTTCTTCACTCCAAACTTGTTTGGTTTCTTGAACATTTGCAACAGCATAAATCTTAACAAAGAAGTGATCTACTAACTTCTCCAAATAATCTTTGGGATAGACGTCCAACCTGACAGTTTGTTTTTGATGAGGTGCTAGTTTAAGCGCTCCTTTAGTTTTCTTTATATCATTCGCAGTGGTTCCCATGTAATATACAGAGGTAGCGGTAAGCATAATTTTAATTGTCCTTTCCTGTTCAGATTTATTCTCTATTCGGACTTGTGCCATGAATTTGTGTCCAAATGGAACAGTATCGATGTCCACCAATTCAAACCCGACATCTTGGTGCTCTTTATTGGGGAGTTCGTATATATGCAACGCTTTTGGGACTCCTCTAACTGCATTATATACTGATAATCTTTCGGCTTCGGTGCCTTCTTTGTTTTTGAAAAAGTGCGTTATATCCCACACGTCACTATCTCCGTTACTGTCAGTAGGACCTGGTTTCTTTGTTACTATCAGCCTTCCAACACTAAAACAATTTAAATCAACATTACTTTCTTATTCTACTGCTCTACTTTTTCTAATTTTTAACATAATTAAAGCAACTGTATTATGGACATGGACAACCTGATCAGATTATTCTACAATAGACCAGCAGCACACCCCTAATTTGAGGCTTAGAAATCGAAAAAGCGACCAAGATAGGTGAATGGCAAATTTTGGTGATTCTTTATGTTTTCGAGGTCGAAAAAAATAAAATTTATTTTTATCTAGAATTGGTGAACATGTTCAAAAATCAAATTTTATGCAAAAATGCGAAAAATCAATTTTGATGATTCTTCATATTTACCTCGCTGTATCTTTGGTCGCTGTAAATATTTCCTTTTGAAAAGTTTATTGTGTTATCTTTGAAGAATTTAGATAACAATGAGATTTGTCCGAGATGTTTAAACAAATTAAAAGAGGAGTTATTAATTTTTAAACAATTTATCGTCAGATTTAGTTAGTTTCATGTTTAATGAAAAAAGTTGGGTGACAAACTTTTTAGTTTATAATTTTAATCAATACAGAATTAAAACATAAGTCATGAAGAAGTTTTCTTAAAAAAATCAAGTCAAAATATGCAATAGGAAAAAAGTTATGTGACTTTATAGACGAGTGGCACTCCTCAAAAAAAACGCTTATTTCTCGAGATACTGACCACGGTGTGGTGAATGGCTAATTTTGATCATACTTTATGTTTTTGATGGTGCTGAAAATGAGAATGAGGTTTATTTTGAATTTTAGATGGGGGAACATTGTCAAAATCGCAATTTTATGCTAAAAATACAAAAAAAACAAGAAATTACGTTTTTCTTAAAATTGAATGTTGCGCCATTTTTTTTTCTTTAAAACATTTTGTTTTTGGTACTTTACGTTTTAAAATAAACTTGATTAAAAAGCAAAATGTCAAATTTTGTTACTCAACTTTTGCGATCAAACTTTGCAATTCAGGAATCTGCACCTTTTACTTTAAACAATTCATAACTTTTATTATAATAAGAGAGAAAGATTGAAACAGGTCACAATGTCTTCATAAAGGTAAGAAATATATACTGTAAAAAGTTCAGAAAAAAATATTAAAAAGAAACAGAATTTTAGCGAGTTCAACGCAAAAAAACGTGATTTCATTTTTGTTGATTTTTAGAGTAAAATTGCGATTTTGACAATGTTCCCCCACGTAAAATTCAAAACAAACCTAATTTTCGTTTTCAGCACCATCAAAAACAAAGTTTAATAAAATTTAGCCATTCACCACACCGTGGTCAGTATCTCGAGAAATAAGCATTTTAAAGTTTAAGTAAGAAATAAGTTTCTTGGGGTGTGCCGCTCGTCTATAAAGTCACATATTTTTTTTCGTGTTGCATATTTTGACTTAAAATTTTCCAAAAAGCTTCTTTATGAACCATATTTCATTGCTGTATTGGTTAAAATTATCAACTAAAAAGTTTGTCACTCAACTTTTTTAAGTAAACATGAAACTGACGAAATCTGACGACACAATGTTTAAAAATTAGCAACTCCTCTTTTAATTTGTTTAAATATTTTGGACAAATCTTGTTGTTATTCAAATACTTCAGAAATGACACAGTAAAATTTTCGAGAGGAAATATTTACACCGGCCAAAGATACTTATCGAAAACGAAAACTTATCAAAATTGATTTGTTGCATTTTTGCATAAAATTTGATTTTTAGACATATTCCACCAATTCTAGATAAAAATAAATTTCATATTCGGATTCAGCGACCTCGAAAACATAAAAATGACCAAAATTGGTCATTCACCTTAAAGTTGATTTTTGTGGTCGGTATAACGTAATTTTAGGGGTTGCTGCCGCTCGCCTATAAGGGATACAGACTGGAACATGCTGGAGAAATGGTAGAAGATATAGTTAATCAAAGCGGAGTTAAACAAGGATGCGTACTGTTCCAGATACTTAATCATAACGGACATTAACGGATTGGATCATGGAGAAAGTAAGCGATAAAAAACAGATATTAGGTGGAACACAATAAGTTTGAGTATGTACTTGGAGTTCGCAGAGGACATTTGTATCCTAACCGAACATAGCAATCATATGCAGAAGAAGATCGACAAGCTTGAAAAATACTCCAATGTAATGGGCCTTAATATAAATACGGAAAAAACCAATCTCTTAAAAAACAACAGTCAAGAAACTAAAATTAAAATAAAGAAGACAAATAGAGAAAGTAGATAATTTTACATAGCTGGGATCAATCATGAAAGATGTAGTAGACCAGGACTAATCTGTAAAAAAACGTGTATTTTGGATGTGAAAGGTGGCATTCGGATTTTTGCAGATAAAGTTAAGTGACACTTTCAGTAATAATAATTGACTTATGCTCCTTCTCAAATATATGCCCGGAACATTAACAAAAAAAAAAATTAATATATTTAAAAATTTCGAAAAACATCGATTTTTTTCTGCTTTCTTTGCTTATAACTTTAAAACGGTTCATTTTGGAACAAAGTCGTACAGAAATAAAATAAAGATAATTAAATTTTGTATGATATACAGCTGGTCAAAAATGTATTAAGGTATTACCTTTTCGGCAATATAGCAATAAATACAAAATGAGGGGGCAAAATACGCCTTTTGTTATTCAATGTTTCTTAACCACTTTGGTGGCACTTAGAACCTTGGTAATTCGCTTAGAAAATTCTTATAACTTACTTAAATGGTCTACCAAATTTCATTAAAATCGACCTAATAGATTTTGAATAATAAATTTTCAATATAAATGTTTTTAAAAAAGTTCAAATTTTTTAAAAATTTTCTGAACAAAAAGTAGACCATTTAGAAGTTGGCTAATTTTTTTACATATAAAGAGGTGCTCTACTTATCTAATACACTTTACAGAATTAAAATCGGATTATTTAAGGGGCCTCAGCAATGTTTTAAAATTATAAACAATTTTTTGGCTTATAAACAAATAGCTTTGTTTAATAATAAAAAAAATAATTTTTGGCAATGCAAATAATTAAAACCGGTATAATTTGACTTAAACTTTCAAATACTGTCAGCAGAATTGCTATTTTATTTTTTAATCAAAAGTTATTCTCGTTCAATAATTATTGCAATTTTTCGATTTTTTTAATGTTCCACCGCGTTTATCTCGAAAACTATGCATCCTACGAAAAAAACTTGTAAGAACATTTTTTGCTTAGAATTACCCATGAAATACAAAGAAAAATGTTTTATTTTGCGAAAAATCGATGTTATGTAATTCCTCAAGTTCTTTGTTTATAACAATCTTATCGACATCCGGATCAACTGTTATGCAAAAAATTCGTGTTCTACGGATCAAAATACATAAAAAAACTTGGATAAGTCCATCTAAATAAAGGAGCCCGTAGCACCCCCTCCTGGACACAGCACTAATTTGTTTATAAGCCAAAAAATTGCTTATTATAACTTTAAAACATTGCTGAGGCTGTTTAAATAATCCGATTTCAATTCTGTAAAGTGCATTAGATAGGTGAAGTGCTTCTTTATATGTAGTTGTGCAAGTCAGTTTTTGTTGTGCAAGATTTTAAAAAATGTTAATTAAAAAAAAAAGTTTAGATTGCAAAATTATTATGCAAAATCTAGCAAGTCAATTTTAATGAAATTTGGTGGACGGTTTTAGCACATTACAAAAATTTTCTAAGCGAATTAGGGAGGTTCCAAGTGTAACCTAAGTGATGGAAAAACATTGAATAAAGACAGGCTTGTTTTGCCCCCTTATTTTATATTTATTGCTATTTTGCAGCAAGGTTGTTAAACTAAGACATTTTTAACCAATCGTATCTGATAGAAAATTTAATTATCTTTGTTTTATTCCTATACGACTTTGTTCCAAAATGAATCGTTTTAAAATTATAAGCAAAAAAAGTAGAAAAAAAAACGAAATTATTTGAAATTTTTAAATATTTAATTTTTTTTATTAATGTTCCGGGCATATTTGAGAAGGAGCATAAGTCAATTATTATTAACGAAGTTATCACCTAACTTTATCCGCAAAAAACCGAATGCCACCTCTCACATCCACCTAAAAACAGATCCTTCTTGGTCTATAGATCAGATGTAGAAAAAAGAATAGTTAAGTCACACCCTGCATATTTAATTTAACCAAAATCAAAATATTCAACAGTTGAATTCACAGTATTTTATTGTATGGCGCAGAATCTTAGAGACAGGGAGAAACAACTACCAAAAAATTAAAAATCTTTATAAATAAATAATTTTGAAAAATCCTAAAAATATACTGGCCTGATAAAATAGCAATCTCAGGACTATGGAGAAGAACAAAACAAGAGAAAGGCCAAAATAATATAACTAAACAGGCACTCGAATACCAGCCAGACAGAAAAAGAAATAGAGGAAGGCTGGATAATAGCTGAAGAAGAACTGTAATAAGAGAGCATGAAAGATTTAGCCTGAGATGGTGAGAGATCAAGCAGAAGGCTAGAAATAGAGAGGAATTGAATAGATTCGTAGAGGAAATTTTGAAAGAATAAAAGAAGAGGAGGCGCTAGTCCAGTTAATCAACCATCTTTCACTTTTGTCAAAACACAAGAGCGGCCAATACTTCATAAATGGGAAAGACAGTAGAGAGATATTAGTCCAGGGTAATAAGGTTTTTTCCATGACACTTGAACAGCCAGGGTACTGAAGCGTTTTTTCGACAGGTAATACATATAAGAGCAAATTGTAACTATTTCCTGCGTAGGATCTGGCGGCCATTTTTATTTATAAACAATTAAGTGTCAAAAATGGCATTTTTCA